>NW_006408627.1:6519732-6521772 GCF_000296735.1 Chrysochloris asiatica
TTTCACATCTGTTATAACTGCTATTGCAAAGGAGAAATACTATTGTCTTATTTTCCAAGAGATATACACAGAGCAATTTTTTTTTTCTCCAGGGAACTTGCGCAAACCAATATAAGATCTAAATTCTTCACATAATATATAAAACAGGAGAAGCCTCTTCAGATTGATCTTTTGAAGTCTGGAATGCTGGCACTTTCCAATTAGGCAACAGTTCTTCATTCCTGTAATCTGGCTAGAGCTGCTGTTTACTGTGGGCCTAGAGCAGCAGACATGATTTCCTTTTAGGCTTCTTCTTTTCCACTGGTGTTTTTCTACTTATCTGTCTGACCAGGTCATAAAATATCTCATTAACATTGATTTTTGACTTCGCAGAAGATTCTAAAAAGGCACAGTTACACCACTGTCTTGCTAAATTCTGACCCTGTTCTTTGCCAACTACTCACTCATCTTTCAGGTCACATTTATTGCCAGCCAAAATCATTGGGACATCTTCTGTGTCCTTAACCTGTAAAATCTGTTCCCTCAGGTCTTGTAAGTCATTAAATGTAGACTGAGCAGTAATAGAATATACTAGTGCAAACCCTTGGCCATTCTTCATATACAAATCCCTCATTGCTGTAAATTGTTCTGTCCCTGCTGTATCCAGGATTTCGAGCATACGCTGTTGGCAATCTACTTCAACTTGCTTTCTGTAGGAATCTTCTATCGTTGGATCATATTTTTCAACAAAAATTCCCTGAACAAACAACTGTCAGAGCAGACTTCCCCACACCTCCTGAACCAAGGACCACTAGCTTGTACTCACGCATGTTGTGGTCTGTTTAAATACTGACAATCCCCACCCCACCCCCACCCCGGGTCCGTCGCCTCCTCCTCCTCCTCCCTCCTCTCGGCCGTGGTTCCTGCTCCGACTCTCCATCATCAGTTTTACATTGAACAAGTCATATCTCTTGTTTCATCATAATGGTACTTCTTTCTATCATTTTAGCCCCCCCCCCTTTTTTTTAAACACTCGAGCATATATAATAATTTACACCTCAAAAGGGCATATTCTGCAAATCTGCCTCCTGCCAACCAGCTTTTACACCATTTCTTACCATGAATCTAGAGTCCTCAGCCGCTTCCCCTCTCCATGCCCCCATCTCTGCCTCCATCTCTGGTGCTGCTGCTTCTCTGGATAAGGTCCCACATTCTGCTTGTGCACTTCTCTCTTGATGGTCCTAAGGTCCTCTGTTTCTGGACTGTAAGATTATCCACTCCCCTGTTTTTGTTACAAAACTTCTACCTTTACAATTGTGACAGTGGCAATTAGTCATGATGACAGTTACGAATCTTATCCCCATCTCTTTTAACCAGACCCATCTAGACAAGATGAAAGCTATTCAGTGGAGACTCATTCTCCCCCACTCCCCATACTCTTAAAGTAAACTCCCTCTTGAAACCTTGTAAGCCAGTTACTTTGTGCCTTTATTGCCCGCTCATTTTAAGTAGCCAGTGTCTAAGTTGCCTGTCCCTATCTTACCCTGTGTACAGAAGGGATAGCATTGATACTTGATGTGAAGACACCTTCCCTCTCTGTTGGTATTTAGAGTTACTACCTCCATGAGTATAGGACAGGTTCATCAAATTGTAGCAATTTTTATCCTTGTTTCCTTTATCAAAATTTTTTAATAGTCATCCACAAGCCATTGTTGTTGTTGTTGCCGTTGTTGTGGTTGTTGTTAGGTGCCACCGAGACAACACCAACTCATAGTGACCCTATGCGCAGCAGACCAAAACACTGCTCAACCCTGGGCCAACCTCACTACTGTTGCCACGCTTGAGTCCATCAATGCTGCCACTTGGCCAAACCATCTCGTTGGGGATCTTCCTCTTTTCTCTGACCCTCCACCTTGCCAAACATGATTTCCTTCTCCAGCAACTGGTCCCTCCTGACAACATGTCCGAAGTATGACAGATGATATTTGGCCATCTTGGCCTCCAAGGAACACTCTGGGTGCACTTCTTCTAAAACAGATATATTGGTTCTTTTGGAAGCCC
>NW_006408627.1:6525572-6526516 GCF_000296735.1 Chrysochloris asiatica
CTTGATTGCTTGCCTTGATGGCTTCCTGGCAAACAGCTTGCTTATTCTTGTGGTAGCCAGTCATGCTAACATTTTTGTTCAGGGTTTTTCCTGATGATCTTTCTTTGAAGATATATCTTCTGTTGCTTTAGCTGTTCCAAACTGGTCTGCTTGTCCTTGCTAGTGGGAATGTCCCACCTCATAAGGTTTTGGATTGCACTCAGGATTCGACCTAAGATTCTATACTCTGCAAAGGCCTTGCAAGAGGCCTATTTCACTGGGCAAGTTCTAGAACCCCTTTTAGGTATTCCAATCAGTTATAGGCTGAAAATGGGCTTACAAGTTTTCTGTACTCATGTTTCCCAACAGTCCTTTCTATCCCACTCAAGTGTCTATTTTACAATACTAGACAAGGGAAACCAATATTCATAAGACATTGAAGCATTTTAATATTATTTTCCCTCTTCAAACTATGCCTAGATCCCAGTATCCACAGAGCCCCGTTGTTCCAAGGTTGAGCATGCATCACTATTTACCTGTGTCCCTGTACTTAGGCCATGCAAACCTGTCTCAGTGATTCCCTATCTATCTTGTTCTTCCACCTCCTCCCCCTTCTTGTACCGCCCTCCCAACACCCGAACTAAACCCCAACCTCAACCCCACTTGTGGTTACCTTATATTCCATTAACTCTTCCCTCCATTTAAGACAGTCTCTTTTATCCTATAATCTGACCTTTTCACCACCTGAATCTCTATTCTTCTGTGTTTACCTTCTTTCACATTATATACTTGTTTTGATAATAGACTGACCTCCCAGATCCTCTGTTCTTATCATTTTATTCTGTTCTTGACTCTTCCATTTGTCCAACAAGTTCAGGGTGATACTACCACTTATGTCATTCTCTGGTTGTTGTGTGTTCTTGTTCATTCTCAGTCAACAGAACTTCCTTTAGGATGTTTTTCAT
>NW_006408627.1:6528084-6534819 GCF_000296735.1 Chrysochloris asiatica
CCTTCCAACCTTCTAAATACTCCTTTATATGTGGTTCAGAGTTCTGGCACCATCCCCTGAGCCTTCTTGGTCTGGTATTCTGTGTTGTTGCTGACAGAGCTCCTCACTGCACTTCTACCCGATCTGCCATCTTGTTTGTTCTCTCATATTACACTTTAATCTTAATAGTTTTAAATGCCTTATTCGCTAATTTACTGATTCTTTTTCCTGACAACTCAAAATTGTTAAAGACCTTCCATTAATTTTGACATTTCATTTATTTTATTCTTCAGCTCCAATATTTGTTTCTTTTATAGTTTCTCTTCATTGACATTCTCCTTTAATCTCTGTATCATTTTCTTGTTTTCCTTTAGTTCATTGTGTTTTTCCTTAGTTTTCTTTAGCTTATATAATATTGTTATTTTAGAATTTTCCAATTTTTCTAATTATTCAGACTTTCACAGGATTCATTTCTGTTTTTATACATTTTATTTCTGAGTGGGTCCTCCTTTCATGTTTCTTTGTATGTCATGTGATTTTGTTGTTGTTGTTGTTGTTGGAACTGGGGCATTTTAATTTAGTAATTCTGAAATGTAAATTCTGTCTCTATCCCTGGAATTACAGTTATGTACATATTTATTTATGTATCTATAATTTTTTATAGCTGTAACAGTACATCTGCTCAGCAACCTTGCCTTACAAAACCTGTATGCACTCTGAGGAGTCCTTTCCCAAGTCCATGTCAAACTAGTGTTTGAAAGGAAATTTTCTTGTACTTCAGGAAAGAAACAAACTTAAATCAGAAAATTAATATCTGAATACCTCACTCCTTAAGAACTGTTATTGTTATTTAATTGAGGCTGTAATCAAATGTTTGTTTAATAATTTTTCCAAGCTAAATTGTAAAAATAATGTGTTCCAATTCTCTTATCTTTGCAGTAAATCAGTAGCTTTGTAGATTTTACCAAAGGCCTCTCTAACCCTTTGAATCTGCCAGTTGTTGTTGTTGTTAAGTGCCATCTAGTCAGTCCTGACCCATAGTGACCCCATTTAGGTTTTCCAAGGAGGGTCCGGGGTGCTTGAACCACCCAACTTGTAGTTCAGACTGACTTTGCAGTCCAACGCCTTAACCCACAGCACCACACCATGACCCCTTGAATGTGCCAGTAGGATGCAGAAATTTCTGAAAGAGACCCCAAACCACTTCAGTGATTTGTACCCATCCTTCATGGCACTGTCAGATGAAGTCAAATGTGCTCATTGTGTAACTTGAAATTCTTTGCAAAGTCGCCATTTCCTGCCCGAGTATCAACCGTCCACTGTGAGATCCAACACTGTAGAGTAGCTGAGGACACGGGATGATGACCAGTTGATGCACACGGTTCATCTAGGAGACATCAATTGTTTGTCCCTTTATGAAACACTCCAGTGGTTGAACTAAATGTCTTATGTTTCCAGAGGTTCAAAATAGTTGATTCCAGCTGTTCTTTCCAGTGCTACTGTTATATAAGTAGAAGGGTGGCCCTCTAGAATTCCCAACACTGCCATTTTACATAAATTCTCTCACACTGCCCCATCTCCTTCATCCCTTAGAATTCAAATCTATGCTTCAGTGTGCTTAAACACACTAACTAGACCTGTATGATAAGTGTTGGTGGCACTAACTGTGGGCTTTACTCAGTATTTCCCCACTCAGTCATTCTCATATGAAAAGACAAACAACAGCAGTCCACTGTATAAAATAAAGGCTAGGAATAGTGTGCCCCTGTCTGGAAGTGCAGTCTGCGCTTGTCCATCTCCACAGCAGCCTTGCCACAGTGCACACTGCCATAAATGGGATGCAGTGTAGCTCTATGGAAAAAGAAAAATATGCTCCTCATTTGAGAGTAGGCTTTATCTTAGTTCAGTGGTTACTAAATGCTGTGATTCTTTGATTTCCAGAGTGCAGAGATCATGAATTCACCTGTATTGACCTGGTGATTTCTGGTTTGGGTGCTGGCGGATAGGAGCATGTGGCTGCCTACCGTCTTGCCACTTCTTGTATAGTCTTTTAAAATTCATGGAGTAAAGCATAATTTCATTTTCAGAATCCTGCTTTCAGATCTCTTTTTCTGTGTATGTAGCTTAATTCATTAAGCTTTCTTAATTTAATGATGTTATTGCTATGTGCCATCAAGAAGATTCTGACTCAGTTTAATGATGTTGTTGTTGTTTAATGCAATGGAGTTGGTTTTGACTCATAGTGACCGTGTTACCCTCCCAAGGAGTGGCTAGTGGATTTGAACCACCAACTGTGAAACAGAACTTGAGTGTAAGGGTTCACAGCAGTAAATGAGTAAAAACTGTAGGAAAGTATTTTGTTTTGTTTTTAATGTGTGTTAATATGTGTGTATGTTTGTATATGTATATGTCCATATTTATATATAGTATGTTAAGAATATTTTTCATATCTTTGTCTCCAGAAAACACATTTGAAGTAAAATTATTTAAGAATAGCTCAGGCCTAGGATTCAGTTTTTCACGAGAAGATAATCTCATACCTGAGCAAATGAACACCAGCATAGTAAGGGTTAAAAAGCTGTTTCCAGGACAGCCAGCAGCAGAAAGTGGAAAAATTGATGTGGGAGATGTTATCTTGAAAGTGAATGGAGCCTCTCTGAGAGGATTATCTCAGCAGGTGAGCACCTGGTTGTAGGGTAGAGCCCTTGTAATGATGGGATGGATTGGTCTTTCAGGACCGTTTTCTAACACTCTGATTTACCTGTCACATTATTTTCATTCATGACATCCACAGGAAGTCATATCAGCTCTCCGGGGAACATCTCCAGAAGTGTCCTTGATTCTTTGCAGACCTCCACTGGGTGTGCTACCTGAAATTGATTCTGCTCTTCTGGTGAGAACTGTGAGCTCCAATAATGTTTTTATAGAGACTATCTAATTCAGCTATAAAGATTTCATCATTAGTTGATCTCCTGAGCAGCACACCTAATTATGTCTTTAGCTAAGAGTATTATCCTTTGTGTGTGGCTTAGCCCATTTGAGTGCTTTCCATATTTGTAATAGAAAATAATTTGATTTCACTATATTTTCTCTCCCTCCCAATTCTAGAATTTTAGGATCCTAGAATTTGAAGCATTTCCTTTCTAAGTATATAGAGAAAAGGGTATAAAATAATTTTTTTTAAAAAAATCAACTTTTGTTTATTTCTGCATTGAACCAAACTGAGAAAAATAATTTTCATTTTGAGCTAGTTTAAGTCTAAATATTGCAAAGAAAGGTGTGTTTGTTCATTTCCTTTTCTTAGATCAAGAAATAGTGGAAGGATTAAACATTGATTTGATGTATAAACCACATACTGATGACAGAAGTTCATGCATAGATGGATAATAATATACTTAAAGAAAGATTGCTTTTGGACTGTCTAGTTAATGTAGTGCTCCCCTACCAGTCTTCAATATGAATGGCAGGAGTATCTAGCCCTAAAGTAAATATTATTTGATAGCTTTCGCCTTGTCATTGTGGTGAGGAGGAGGACATTAATAGGAAAGTAACATATCTGTAAGATAAGATAGATTATAAATAGCATTTAAAAACTACATTGGTTTTGGGCACCAAACAAGAAGAATTGACTGGAAATCTCTTGGTGAGTAAAAATCGGGGATGGGGAACGTCCATCTCACGGGCCATATGTTGTTGTTGTTGTTAAATGCTGTTGAGTCAGTTTTGACTCATAGCAACCCTGTATAGGGTGTCCTAGGAGCAGCTAGTGAGCTTAAACCACCAACCTTGTTGTTTAAACCAACCTTGGAGTCCAGTACATTATCTCATAGCACCACATGAGGATGCCTAGCCATCACATTATGGGTGAGTTAATTAAATATTTAACCAAATATAGCAGGCTAATTAAAAAGTTGTTAAATTTGTATGGCCTATAAATGATATTATAAATATCCAAATGGTCCTTGGCAGAAAATAGGTTCCCCACCTTTGGTATTAATTAATATAATTTTTCTGGAGGGCAATTGAAAATATTTACCAAGGCCTATAAAAATGCCCTGTGTTCTGATAGTATATAAAATTACAAGCAGATAATAGAATATCAGTGAAAATGTTGCAGAATTCTAGGTTTCTATTAATAGCGAAAGCTGGCAATGACTTCTGTAGCTAATAAAAGGAAATTATATAAGTGAGTTAAAATTATATCCATAAGGAGCACTAGTATACAGTTGTTAAAATGTTGATTTCAAAGCACTTCAGGGACTTCAGAAATATTTTCATGGTAGAAAGTTTAAGTTTTAAAGGCAGAATACAAAAACTGCAATGTGTGATTCAGTTTAAGTTTCAAACTACTAGAAGTTGTCATTTTTATAGGTGATGTTTATATATATATATTTTTTATTCTGTTAGCATAAAAAGAGGCCTGGTGACACAGTAGTTTAAGCTCCTCAGGAGAAAGATGAGGCTGTCTGCTTCCATAAACTGTACAGCCTTGGGAATCCTATGGAGCTGTTAGTTCTACTCTGCCCTATAAGACAGACACTTCAGCCTCTAGAGGGACTGTGTCCTCAGCTTTCTGTCCTGTATGTTGGAATCCACTCGCTACAGCAGTGAGTTAGATTTGGTTTTGACTTAATGAGCATAAATTACTTACATTATCAGCAATTATTTGAATATATTAGTTTAGAAGTGCCGCTGTTGTTCCACATGTTCATTTTCAATTAAAGTGTTGTTTTATTTTTATTAACACGTGTTACACTTCGGTCTTTTTGTAATGTCTCTGTTGTAGACTCCACTACACTCGCCTGCACAAGTCCTTCCAAACAGCAGTAAAGACCTTCCTCAACCATCATGTGTAGAGCAAGGCACCAGCTCAGATGAAAATGAAATGTCTGACAAAAGCAAGAAACAATGTAAATCCCCATCCAGAAGAGACAGCTACAGCGACAGCAGCGGGAGTGGAGAAGATGACTTCGTGAAAGCCCCAGCAAAGATGTCAAATAGGAGCTGGAGTTCAGCTCTGCGTCAGACTCTAAACAATATGGTGTCACAGGCAGAGGGTCAACACGAAGCTTCCCAGAGTCAAGAAGATGCCATGTGTACCATGTTTTACTATCCTCAGGAAATACCCAATAAACCAGAACTGGAGCGCAGGTATTCTCAATATTTGTATGTAGCACTTAAGCAGCTGGTTATCGTTGGTAACTGCAGTAGCAATAACATGCATTTCTGTAAGAATGAAATATGTCAATGTGTACACTTCACAATGGCTGGGCCAGATGATGACCTTATTGGGCGGCTAACTGTACTGGCAGTCTTAGTTAGCAAAGCACTGAGCTCTCTAGCCGTTCAACATGAGCTTTGCTTCACTCTTGCATATTTGCTAGTAATTGACAAGGTTATATTTCACTTTAATCACAGAAAGAAGACTTATTTAGCTAGTGATTTAGTGAGTGGAAAAATAGGTGACAGAAGTATAAAGGGAGAGGGAGGGAGTTGATTGAGAGTTTGAAAAAGGTAGGAGATAAAAGGGTAAAGAAGATGGAGAAATGATTGAAAGCATAGAGAAATATAATGAGAGACGTACAACTATATCGAATTAGTTATTGACAAATGTTACCCTGTATTTATGTCTTGAGTAATTCCAGGTCCATTCATGTTTGTTTTTTACCTCTATTCTCTCTTCTGAAATAACCACAAGAATCACACACATTTGGCTTTTGGTAACATTAGCTTCAGCCTTGAATTAATAAGGAATCAAAATTTTTGCACTTACCTGTCTTACTGATTCACAACGACTTATAGTGCTTCTTAAAAATAGAACCCAAATAGATAATAAATTGGTACTGTTAGCATGTAGAAGATGTGACATTAGTTAACTGCTCAGAATCAGACAGAAAGTAATTAGGATCTTATTCAAAATCAGACATAAGCATTTCATAGGCAGTTTCAAATGCTCAGCGTTTGTAGATAGCACACACTTAATATGTGAACATTGAAATGTATTTGCAAATACTCTTGCATTTTTTACCTTTGTAGCAACCCTCCTTCCCCTCTACTACTGGATGTGACTTCTATGCAAAGCTGTCAAAACCAGCCGGAATCTGCTGCCTCAAACTCATTGGACAAATGTCATATACCTGACAATTCTGAGCCTAGTAGGCAAGAAGACTTGACATCCTTGAAAACTGACTCAGAAAACCACCTTGATGACTTTGAGCTGGTGAGTTCTTTCCTCTGTATTAAAATAATCCCATATTTACTCAAGTTAAATACAAATACATATAATTGCCTTTTAGTTGGGGAAAAGCTGTCTTTTAGAGTGACTTTATCTCTGTGTTCAGTGAGTGGTTCCCTATCTGGCAGGTATATAGCTAAAAAAAAAAAAAAAATAGAGAAAAATACAAGAAGACCTGGGTACAAATTACTTCATTTGTCTGAGATTCAGTGGCTTCAGCTGTAAAATGGGAGCCCTGACGGCATAATGGTTCAGTGTTTGGCTCCTAACCAAAAGGTCAGCAGCAGTTCCAGCCCACCAGACAGTCTGCAGGAGAAGATGTGGCGGTCGGCTTCTGGAAAGATTGTTTTTGTTGTGAAATGCTGTTGAGTCAGTTCTGACTCATAATGACCCTGTATAGGGTTCCCAAGGAGTGGCTGGGTGAGTTTGAACTACCAACGATGTGCTTCAAACTGAACTTGCGGCCAGTTACAGCCTATGGGGCAGTTCTGCACTGTGCTCTAGGGTCATTTTGAGTCAGT
>NW_006408627.1:6535210-6538475 GCF_000296735.1 Chrysochloris asiatica
ACCGTAACTCAAAAGCATCAACTCTTCTATGGTCTTCCTTATTCACTGTCCAGCTTTCGCATGCATATGAGGTGATTGAAAATACCCATGTGTGGTGAGGATTAAAGAAAAGACTTAGGGTAGGAACATGGTACACCTAGCATAGTACCTGCTACAGAGACATTTATTTAGTGAATACTGTTTTTGCTGATTTTCCAGACTCTACTGAGTTACTTACCAAAATTTATAATTAATACTGACTCTTATTTTTTATTCTGTCATATTTCTTTACATCTAGATAGAATCCTTTAGACTATAATAATAGCCCTTTGTTGTTGTTGTTGTTACGTGCTGTCGAG
Source organism: Chrysochloris asiatica (assembly GCF_000296735.1). Taxonomy (NCBI): domain Eukaryota; kingdom Metazoa; phylum Chordata; class Mammalia; order Afrosoricida; family Chrysochloridae; genus Chrysochloris; species Chrysochloris asiatica. The sequence goes on from NW_006408627.1 coordinate 6,535,549, forward strand.
TCGGTTCCGACTGATAGCGACCCTGTATAGGGTTTCTGATGAGCGGCTGGTGAGCTTGAACTGCCGACCTGCAGTTCAAACTGACTTTACAGTCCAGCGCATTAACCCACAGCGCCACACCAGGACTCCAATAATTGCCCTAGTACCTTAAAAATCTACATTTTTAGTTTTGAAACTAAGTTTCCAAATATAATATCCTTTACACTGATTGAAAGTCATCCTTTTTTAGTGAGTTCCCATCATCCAAGTAGTGGTTTCTGTAGAAAAATTAGGAGATAAAGAAAAAGGTTAAAACCACCTATAAGCTCACCATTCCAAAACCATAAACATTTTGACAGTTCTCGTTATGTATTTTATATTTGTCTGGAATTAGGTGGGTTTGTGTGTGTGGGTATGTAATCTGCATCTTGGGTTTCATTCTCAACAATACAGGAACACAGATTTTGGAAACTTCCCTTAGAAATTTGTCAATATCTAATTTCAGTTTACTTTAAAAAAAAAAATGTTTATACAAACTAAATAAATGAAGATGTGACATTTAACCACCCAAAAATTTCATATTTTTGCAAAAACACCATTGCTCTCTTTTTGTTGTTCTTAGCAACTAAGTTGTTAGTTTCAAAATACATGGAACATTTTCCTGAACCTTAGCCCCAAGACAATTATTCTTTAATAACATGTCCTTATTTATCCAGAAAGTACAAGAATGGAAGCCTGAATAAATTCTGTCTCAGCTATTTCTAGGCAAGCACCAGACACATTTAACTCCAACCTCTATATGTGTGACATTCTATTTAGGGTTGGACTAATCTGAATTCTTCACTTGGACAAGTCAACTACCCTATTAAGTTTCAGTTTCTTCATTTGTTGATCCAAGGAAATAATAGTACTCTGCCTGTATGTATATTTGTCTGTATGGCAAAATAGACAACCTAGAGAAATTATTGTTTTCTTCCCTTAGGAAGTGGAACTCCTCATTACCCTAATTAAATCTGAAAAAGGAAGCCTGGGTTTTACAGTAACCAAAGGAAATCAGAGTGTTGGTTGTTATGTTCATGATGTCATTCAGGACCCAGCCAAAAGTGATGGAAGGCTAAAACCTGGGGACCGCCTCCTAAAGGTGAGATATTTAAGAGCCCTTTTTCAACATGAAAGTCCCTTTGACTTGAATTAGAAGCTATCTTCAGTCTTACATATAGGAAGTTTCTTAAATTAGTAAGAGACTCAGTTTTCTTTACTAGCAAAATATCAGGCGTTTCATATGTATGGGGTTTTTATCCCACTGGTGTTTAGAATTCCTCAGCAAAAGCGTCACAGGAAATACAGACCACTTCATTTTACTCTTCATTTCAAATCCCTTATTGGCTAACGTATACAATATACAAAGTTAGGATGATAATGTTATTTTTTTGGCAACTTAAGCTTCTCTACTTCAAAAATTATAACCCTCCTTTGGCCTTTTTCATTTTTTTAGGTGAATGATACAGATGTCACAAATATGACTCATACAGATGCAGTGAACCTGCTTCGAGCTGCTCCAAAGACTGTCCGATTGGTGCTTGGGCGAGTTCTGGATTTACCCAGGATGCCAGTGTTGCCTCACTTGCTGCCTGATATTACATTAACATGCAACAAGGAGGATTTGGGTAATGCACTTTTAAGCTTCATACAGATTTTCTTGGTGAAGAAAAACACTCTTATGACTGAGGAAATAACTATTTTTATTCCCTGAAGGCTTTTCCTTATCTGGAGGTCACAACAGCATTCATCAAGTGGTGTATATCAGTGATATCAACCCAAGGTCTGCTGCAGCCACTGAAGGAAATCTCCAGCTACTAGACATCATTCATTATGTAAACGGAGTCAGCACACAAGGATTGACTTTGGAGGATGTGAAGAGAGCGTTACACTTATCCCTTCCTTCGCTGGTGCTGAAAGCAACAAGGTACTTCGGAATTTTTATGGTGTTTGTGTACCCATGCCCTTACCCTTTAGCTTGGTAATTATACTTACGTTCTCTTCTTATAACACTTTTTTTTTTTTTCACATTCAACATTCAACAATTCATATAACTTGTTTCATTACATTGATTATAATCCCCTCCATATATCATCAGCTAAAAGTATGTCTCTCCATCCACTTTAGCTTTTTTTAAAAAAAAACACACAAACAAAAAAACCCACTCAGGCATACATAATAATTTACATCTCCAAAGGGCACATTCTGCAAGTCTGCTCCTGGCCACCAGTTCTTAGTCCTTCTCTTCTTAGTTGATGAATCTAGAGTCCTCAGCCACTCCCACTCTTCATGCCCCCATCTCTGCCTCCATCTCTGGTACTGCTGCTTCTCTGGATAAGGTCCCGCATTCTATTTGTGCGTACCTCTCTTGATGGTCCTAGAGTCCTCTGTTTCTGGACTGTAAGATTAACCGCTCCCCTTTTTTTTGGTTACAAAACTTCTACCTTTACAATTGTGATAGTCGCGATTAGTCATGATAACAGTTATTCTCTATTGAATCTTATGAATCTTATCCCCATCTCCTTTCACCAGACCCGTCTAGAAAATGATAGCTATTCAGTGGGGACTCTTTCTTTCGCCCCACACTCTTAAACTAAGCGCCCTCTTGAAGCCTTGTAAACCAGTCACTTCATGCATTTATTGCCCCCTCATTTTAGATAGCCAGTGTCTAAGTTGCCCATCCCTATCTACCCTGTGCACAGAGCAGATAGCATTGGTACTTGATATGAAGACTCTTTCCCTCTCTGTTGGTATTTAGAGTAACTACTGCTCTGAGTATAGGTCAGGTTCATCATGAAGATGCATCTTCTGTCGCTGTAGCTGTTCCAGTCTGCTTGTCCTTTCTAGTGGGAATGTCTAATCTCACAAGGTTGTGGATGGGACTCAGGATTCCACCTAAGGTCCTATAC
>NW_006408627.1:6540003-6555367 GCF_000296735.1 Chrysochloris asiatica
GAATTCCTTCTCAGGCATTTCCAAAGCCTGCCCACCTTCCAATATGGAGTGTAGGTCTCCTTCCAGCTCATTTGCCTCAGTCACTTTATCTTGTTTCTGGACATGTACAGATATGGTCATCTGTTTCTGCTTTTTGGGCATCTTGAAGGTGTTATCTGTGGACTTAATACTTAGATGGGTAGTATTTTTGGTATTTTTTATGCTTTCTGAATGCCTCCAAGTAGATGTGATCAGGAAATGGCTACCCTTTTCTCTCTTCTTCCTGAGAAGTTTCAAGATACCACTGTTGGTCGTTTTGACGTAACTGAGGATTTAATTTGCGGCCTGTTTCCTCTTTTATCTGCTTGTCCTGCTCCACAATCCCCATTCAGTCCTTTTTTCTAGTTGGAAACAGTTCAGTGCCGGCTGTTACTGTTTGGTTTTAATTGGAAACTGTCTCTTTAAATTTCAAAGCTATCTATGCACATGCGTAGTAGAACCCTCCGAGGGTGGGGCTGGGGTGCCCACTAGCTCAGGCACCCCTATAGTCACCAGAATGGAGGTGTGCAGATAGTAAGGGACCAGTGAACAGATACCAAAAGAAAAGAATTGCCACACCTTTATCTCTGCACTTCTGCCAGGTGTCTGTGGCTGCTCCAATCCTTCCCCCTCATGGTCTCACTCAAGATGGCGGCTCCTGGAGCAGCCGAGTGTCCCGGACTAGAAAGCAATAGATTTCTTGCTTCTGCCACAAATTTCCCTAGGTGTGAGCCTTCCAACCTTCTAAATATTCCTTTATATGTGGTTCAGAGTTCTGGGACCATCCCCTGAGACTGCTTGGTCAGGTATTCTGTGTTGTTGTTGGCAGAACTCTTTGCTACACGTCCACCCGATCCGCCATCTTGTTTGTTCTCTCCATACTTATGTTCTCTCAAAAAACATTTCTGCATTAGTAATTCACTGAAAAGTGTCAGAGATTACTAGAATAGAACAAACTCCCCCGTAGACAGTTGATCCTCAGAGTACATTAAATGAATAAATAGTTGGATATATGTTTGCAGTTAATTGAGTGGTCACTATATTTACCAATTAGAATGCTTTGCCCTAGTGTTGCAGTGTGACGCACTTCAGTGACACAGCAAGCAGAATGAGTATGATGTTCCTATCTGCTCCCCTGGTTCCCCAAGCTCCATAGAGGTAACACAAATGGTTATAGTGGGTGCCTGCACACACAGTGGGTTACATTACAGGAGAGGGACACTGAGCCTGGAGAACATAATGCTGTCTTAAGTCTGTAAGAGCGCCTGCTGTTTCAAATGAGAGGTAGTTTGCATCGTCCCTCAAGGTTACAGTAACACAACCTTGAAAAATGGCCTTGCATTCTTGACCTGCCTAGCAAGAGCATCCAGGGCTCTTGGCCAATTGCCTATCCCAACACTATACACCTTAGACAACCTCCCTCTTCCCAGCATCAGCAATAATGAGATTGAATACTAATTCTGTGTTTTCATAAGGACAAGGTGTTACATTACTGTATTTTTATGCAAATGATTTTTGCCTTCTATGTTGGTTTGCCAACAGAAACCTCCCCCACTCCCTAGGTATTTTCATGAAAGTGTGCTATGCTAATGTTTTACAGCAACATGTTTTTTAAAAAAAACAAAAAAACACAATTTTGACATGCCCTTGGGTATTTTTTGGCTGTTTATTCATTTTAAGTAAAACTAAATAATGTGTCTAGATTTTTGCTTTAAATAATTGAAAAGAAAACAAATGTAAGTGTTTTAAGATGATAAATCATTTCTGTTACCTTTAAACTATCACCTAGTAACATCAAATTGTAGTTAGATCATGAATATTATTACGAGTATTTCAAGTATTGAACTGAAACTCAAAGAAAGATTATGTCAAGAAGTATTAAGAATATTTCTCCCTCTAGAAATTATATAGATGAAGGCTGCAAAATTTTGCCTCAAAATAAACTCCTGAGTTTGTGCATTGCATAAGACCATAGGTGGAAACTAGGAACCATCCAGAATTATCTGAGGTGGGAAATTTCCACCGGAAAGGATGAGTAGACCAGCCTGAAGTGGCTAGAACAGAAGATACTTCATGAAGAAGGACCAGCAGGAAAAATCAGAAACAATAATGGCAGTACGATTGATTTTTACAAGAACAAGTAAGCTGTTCGCCCGGGAGCCATCAAGGCAAGTGGTCGGGTCCCCTAAGAGCAAACTCCCTTCCAAGACTAAGACTTAAGGGGAATACACAAACAGGCATGTGGTCTGGCTGCTGACCACATTGGTCACTGATAAGGGGAAGTGGGGGGGGGGCGGGCATGAAAACAGCAATGAAGTTGGGATCTAAGTCCGACCACATTCAATAGACTCCTGTGAACCCGGGGGGAGACCTGGATGGCCAGCAGTTACAGCAAGACCCGGGGACTCCTGAGCCCAGAGGCAGTGACATGGCCACAGAGGACTAGAGCAGAGAATGAAGCGTCCAGCTGATACGAAGTCAGTGGACATGCACAAGAACACTCATACTTGCAGATAGTACCACTTGCCTGGCTTCGATGGCCTGAATGATCAGAACTCGACTAGAAGAAGAAAGAAGAGGGAAGAAGAAGAAAAAAAAGAGTAACCCACTACAATTTGGTGAACTTTACATATACGTATGGATGTAGTAACTCAAAAAAGGGAACAAATCTTTACAGCGTGGATCACTCCCACCCTCTTGGTACACAGGGTTGACAGGGATGGGCAACTTAGACATTGGCTACCCAAAAAGGGTTGGGACCGGGGACTACAAAGGCAAGAAGTGGCTGGCTTACAAGCTTTCAAGAGGGAGCCTAGTTCCAGGCAGGGCAGAGGTAGGTAGGAAATCCACTGAATGATTTCCAATCTGTTGGGACCAGGGTGGCAAAAGGAAATGGGGATAAGACTCTTGTGGTGCAATAGTGAATAATTGCCATCAGGACTAACTGTGAGGGTAGGAAATAGAGAGGTAGATGTTTTTTGACAAAAGGAGGGGAGTGATTGATTTTGTAGCCCGGGAGCAGAGGTCCCTGGGACCATCAAGTGAAAAGAATGGAGAGCGTGACCCTACCCAGAGAGGCAGTGACGCCAGGGATGGAGACAGAGATAATGACGTAAATAAATAAATAAACTCCTGAGGCTATATAGTTAGCAAATAAGTTCAAATGTTTTTTATAGCAAATATCTTTTCAAATTTGCAGTGATCTTTTCTCTTTTTACAACACAGAGATGAACATCCAGTAGTGCCCAATGCGAAGAGGGCTGCCAATTCAAGTCCAAAGCCACACAAGGCCAATGGTAAGGGTATGTTCATTTTAGAACACAATTGTTTTCCAGCATCTAGTTTGAATCCCATCAATAAAATGGTTTAATTGTCCATCCAGAATTTGTTTTTTATAGGAAAAAATAAATCACATCTAAGTAAAACTTTTTAAAAATTTCAGTGTATAATAGGAAATGGCCGAGCACAGGATTTAGCTCTAGGTACACCCTCGGAAACCCTGTACAGGGTCGCTATGGGTCGGACCCGACTCGATGGCACTTAACAACAACAACAACATACCTGAGTTTATGAGCCCTATGTGACGTTGAAAACCCTTTATAGGGTCGCTGTGAATCGGAACCAACTCGATGGAACTAACAACAACAACATGTGACCTTAGAAAGTTATTTGATCCATATACTAGTCTCTGTTTCCCAATAGTAAAGTAAGGATATGAAAATTAGTAATAAAAAGGGCATCATTAGTTTTTACCTTATAACCATATAATGAGGCATAAATATAATAATACATAATATATATGAAACACTCATCACAGTACTTGCCACATAATAATTTATTCAGACATTTATTGAATTTCTGCTCTGTGCCAGATGTACTGTTCTGGACTATAACAGTGAGCAAAACAAAGCATCTGCCTTTCATTATAGCGTTATAATAGAAATAGTTTTTGTAGTTACAATAGTAGTAGTAAACATGAATGCTTATTCTGGACCAAGCATTATTCTGAGTGTTTTACTCCTGACAACAGTCCTGTGAAATAGGATTACTATTATCCTCATTTTATAGAAAGGGAAACTAAGGCATGAAGAAGAAACAAGTTAATAGTCAATTTAAACCTTGAAGGCCTGATTTCATGATCTCGCTTGCACAATCAGGGTCAGTGAATTTGGTTTTTATTACTAGTATTAATACAATAATGTTGCCGGTTGCTTTTGAGTCAGTGCCATATGTGTCAAAGTGGAATTATGCTGCATAAGGTTTTCAGTGACTGGTTTTGCAGAAGTAGATCTCTAGGCTTGTCTTCTGAGTACCTCTGGGTGGATTGGAACCTTCAACCTCACAGTTAGTTAAGCATCCAAGTTCCTTAACAGTTTGTTCACGCCACCCAGGAACCCCAATAAGATTGTTAGAAACAAAAAAATATTGTGGGATTTAGAGCTTTTGAACTGTATACTCAGGATTTCATACAAAACCAAATTTATGGCTTATCAGGCAGTAGTATCTAAATAGAACTCCTAGTCTGGTGCTATAGGATAAGCATTGAACTGGGAGCCACAGGGTCAGCAGTTCAAACCCCCTAGCTGCTCCTTAGAAACCTTGTACAGCATTGCTATGAATCAGTATCAACTCGTGGCATTTAATAACAAAAACAACAAGTCTCTAAATATCAATAGTAGCTTTAAAAAAAACCACTTTATTATTACAGTTGTTGTTTCTCTTCTGAAAGATAAAACTTAGCTTATCTTTTTTTCTCCTCTGTTGTTATCTTGAATGTCTTTGGGGTCTTTCTTACTGCTGTCTAATAGTTCCAGGTCACTGTAGAGTCAGACTAGCTCAGTGAACAGTCAGCAAGCATTTTTTCTAGTGACCTCAGAGATGACTCCTACTATGATTTTCAAAACTGAAGAGAGTAGCTATGACCTGCCACCCTTGTGGAAATTTCCTAGTGGTCTGACTATGTAGCTCTCTGGTTCTATTCCCACAGAACTAATTTCTTCATGAGTTGTAAAATTCTTTAATATCAATAACAGGCAGGATCTCTCATGCAATGCTGGGTATGTAAAATGATACAACCCCTTTGGAAAACAGTTTGGCAATTTGATACAGTGTTAAGCATAAGACTATCATATGATCTAGCCATTTCACTCATAGGTATTTTATTTACTCAAGAAAAAAGGAAACATACATCCATGCAAAGACTTGTACAAGAATTTTCCTAGCAGCTCTCTTTGTAATAACCAAAAAAACTTCAAATTCAAAGGTCCAAAAACAGAGATGGATAAACCGATTTAATACAGGTATGACGTGTTTCTCGTCTTCTGGCAACATCCAATTGCATATATGATAAACCGTGATCCCAAAAGATTGTTTTTGCTTTTTAAGGGAAGGTAGTTCTCCTTTTGTTTATTATTTCCATCTATGCTTTTAAAGGAGCTCTGGTAGCGTAGTGGTTACGAATCGGGCTGCGAACATTAAGGTCAGCAGTTCGAAACTACCAGCTGTTCCACGGGAGAAAGATGAGGCTTTCTACTCCTGTAAAGATTTACACCCTCGGAAACCCTGTACAGGGTCGCTATGGGTCGGAACCGACTCGATGGCACTTAACAACAACAACAACAACAAAATGCTTTTAAAGACCACAAGCCCAGACTCTTAAAGCACTGGGACACGGGTAGGGTTCAGGCAGGTGAGGCAGAGGTCATGGCTCTGGGTATGGACTCTGCAGTGGACAGAACTGGGCACTCTGCTTCCTCCTTGCTCACTTCCCCTTGCTCTGTTCCAATAATCACCCTCTCAGCCACTGCTACCACCACTGTTTATTGCTTAAACCTCCACTAGCAGTTCTAGCAACACAAGTGGTGATGAAATGACCAAAAGCAGACTTCCATACATTTTAATATGTAATCATATAATGTCCTATTTCATATCATGAATGGAGTCCTGGTGTGGTGCTGTGGGTTAATGCACTGGACTGCAGAGTCAGTTTGAACCACAGGGTTGGCGGTTCAAGCTCACCTAGCTGCTCCTCGGAAACCATATTCAGGGTTGCTATGAGTCAGAACCAACTCAACAGCACCTGGCAACAACAAGAAATCATGGATGTTAGGCAACACATACCTACCTATGTATCTATACAATGGACTAGTACTCAGCAATTAAAAAAAAATTTAATGGACTGTTGATAATGCAAAAATATTTTGAAATAAAATAGCCACACAATAATTATACTAAGTGTAAGGAGACAAACCAAAAAAAAGTTTGTACTGTATGATTCCACTTAACATAAAATTATAGAAATCACAAATTAATCTATAGTGACAAAAACCACATCATTGGTTGCCTGGGGAAAAATGTCAGAGGAGAGGACAGGAGAGAGAGATTATAAATAATAAATTATTATATTTCATACTCCTCAGATACAATTTGTTGTTAAAACCAGTGGTTTATAATTGGTGTCTTTCCCATTGTTTTTCATACATAACATCTAGTAAATCCATTCTACCTCTTTATAGTGATGCTAAAAGATATTCTTGGGCTCTTTGTAATATCAGGTACAAAATTATAAAGATGTATCCTTAAAAATTTCATCTCATCAAAACCCTCATGTCTCCAGGTTGTTGTTGTTGTTGCTAAGTGCCACCAAGTTAGTTCCGACTTATGGTGACCCTCATCTCTCCATGTAGAAGAGAATTCATTATTTTTAGGTTTTTCTTAAATACAAGATACAGCTCCTTGAAGACACTTGGCTGTATTACATCTTTTCTTTTTTCTTTTTTAACATTTTAGACTACTATCTTTCAAAAATCTGGAAAATACAGTCTATCAAATTATTTAAATATGTGACTTTTTAATTATAAGAGAAGCAGAATTATTCATTTTAATATGTATTTGTTTTTTATGCTAATGGATACGAGTTGAAATTAGCTTTTGGTTTAAAAATATATTAAACATCCTTTTTTGATTGTATCCATCAATAACTTATTTGTCTGGGTTAAATTGAAAGCCTTTATCATTTGACATTTGCTACGATATAATATAAAGGCTGTCTTCCTTTTAGTATCGAATATAACTGAGTATCTCTGATGTCTCTTCCCACTAGGTTTGAAGAATTTTCACTCTCACTTAAGCCATTTGTCTGGAATTGAGCTTTTATATGAAGTATTTTCTTTTAAGAAATTGGCTTTTTTCTTGGAATAAACCTTTCTCTAATATTTTATTTTAGTTGCTTGGTTTTAAATTTCTCTGTGATATGACTGTTTTAGTGTACTAATAAAAATAATATCCATAAAAATTTTCTTTTTCTTTCATGTCTCTGTTCTGTTTTTAACTGATTGACTTTGTGGTTCCCCTCAGGTTATCACAGTGTGGAGCCATGCAACAAGCCTGCCCTAACTCCTACTAGTTCTTTCTCCAAGGTAAATAAAAGCTAGCCTTCGTTCATGTCAGACTAATTTATCTTTAAAAAAAAAACAAAACACACGTTTGTTTGAGTTTTAAACCAAAGTGATTATATATTTGAACAGTTGTCTTTTCTAGACATATGAGTGAGTCAAAAGCGGTGACTAGTAGGGTTTCGCTTCACATATCTACAGGTTTATTCCAAACAAAAACGTGTCTAAACGTGTTTCTGCAGTCGGTGAATGGTTGCAGGCAAGTTCTCCCAACAATACACTTGTCTTAGTCTCATTAGGGTGTCTTCACAAAAAGGGTCCAGTGAAAACAGTGGCTTCCGAGGGCATCTGCTGAGCGAAACTCCTAGACACAGAAGTCAACTCGGATGGTTAGGGCAACTATTCTGGGGGAATCTAAATGGGAAATCTTGATCAATTTTTCTCAGAGGATATAGTATAATCAGGGACTTATTAAGAAGTTTTAAGAAAATTGAAAACTGCATTGGGTGAGAGAGAAAAAAGGCCAGGAAAGTTGCAACAAGGAATAATTTTTACATCACAACCATGCACCTGTTTAGCCTTCCAGGGTAGAAAAAGCTGTCTATGAGAATTTCATTGGAAAACCTTACTCCATCCACTCTACAGCTCTGATCTTGGCAGTTCAGTGTTCTTTTTGTTCCCAAGACTCAAAGAACAATGGAAGGGAACACAATTTGAGTCCCTTGAGGACTCCAAAACTGATATTGTGACATGGTATCAATCAAAGGATGACAGATTCTTCAAAGAAGGGTTAGAGAGATAGAAACCCTGTCTTCAAAAGTGTGTAAACCTAGATTTAGGAGGATCTGTTGAGAAACAGTAGCTTCACATTTTGGTATTTTTGTTTCACAGAGGTTTCTATGATTTTTGTAGCAATGCTTTTGACTTGCCCTCATAGTGGTTAATAAGAAAATGTTTTAGTGAACTCTAATAGGTCTTAGTATGGAGTCCTGGTGTGGCACTGTGAGTTAATGCACCAGACTGCAAAGCCATTTGAACTGCTAGGTCGGCAGTTCAAGCTCACCAGTCGCTCCTCGGAAACCCTATACAAGGTCGCTATGGGTTGGAACCGACTCAATAGCACTTAACAACAACAATAGGACTTGGTAAGTGAAAGTACACAGTGGAAAACCCCACATTTCACCCTACCTTATCTGGCACACCTTTATAAATTCCTAGGTAAGCTTACTATTTAAATGCATAGTTTTATTACTGGAATTTATTGTTATTATTATTAATGTATAAGACTTCTTTTGATAATCTTCAAACTGAGGGAAAAGAATAAGAATGTAATTAAGTATAGATTTGCTCCTTTGGGTTAATGTTGACCAGAAGTGAGCCTCTAATGTCAAATTTCAGATACTAGTAAAGGAAAAAAATGGTGGCAAGGGAAACTGACTTACCTGGTTTCTAAAGGCTAAGGAAATGCTTTACTACATAATGAAATATAAGAGCTTAAACCACAGAAGGTTGTTGAAAAGAAATTTGGCATTGCTATATTAAAACTATTTTAATGCATAATTCTATGTCTGTTTTTTGTAAGGCTACAGGTATGTCTTCCTTTTTTGGCTGACATATCTCTTTAATGATTTTCTTTCTGGCATGTAAAGTTCATCTCTAAGACTATCACAACTGGATCTTCACTTCATGGAATTGTTTTATTTCATGTGTATCCCATGCAAGATAGTCTGGAGCTCCTTTTAAATTTTTCTTTCTATGTAAACTGCAGTGCTGAGACATTTTTCTCCATTCTGTAAACATAATCTCAGCTGGTTTCTGACATGCGTTGGATTTAATGTATTTAAATGTATTTAGTGACCCAAAACATTAAGTTCAATTGCTTTCAACTCATTCTCTTAGCTCACATTTGTGATTTGGTGTATAGTAAGTGCTAAAAAGACATGACAGCAGAAGAAATATAAAGCAAAAATAATTAAGACACAAAAGTAAAAATGTCTTGCTATTTATACAAGATAGATTGAGATAAAGCAATACTCCCTTCTCCTGTGTATTCAGAAAGTCTTCAGTTTCACATGACTGAAGTAACTTAATTTTTGTGTATTTCTAGTATTAGTCATGCTGAATGCTATTTATTTTCTTTCTGGATATCAGCACACGGAGGAAAGAGAGAAGGGTAGAGTTTCTGTTAAATTTACATAAAACCTTACAAACCAGGACTTTGGATGCTTGTGGCGGCCAACATTTTTGCTGGAGTTAAAATCTCTCAGGAAGTATTCCAGATGATATGCTGCCCTAGAATAACTAATGAATTTCTCATGAAGATTGGAATTTCACAGTCAAGTCAAACTTTTGACATCATTACATAACCACTGTTTATGAGGACTAAGATGTGCCTGACCCAAGCCAAGGTATTTTTAGTTGCCTCATACACATATGACAGCTAGATAATGAATTGTTGTTGGGTGCTGTTGAATCGGTTCCAACTCATAGTGACCGTATATAGGACTTTCAGGGGCCATACGTTTATGCAGTAGCAGAAAGCCTCATTTTTCTTCCCCGGAGCAGCGGGTGGACTCGAACCCGCCAACTTTGTGGTTAGTAGTCTAGTGTTTATCCTTCAAAGCCACAGCACTCCCAAACAATGAGTAAGGAAGACCAAAGAACTGGTATATTTGAATTAATGGTGTTGTAAGAATAATTTCTTTTAGAAAGATCAATCCAAGGCTGATCCCTGTGAAGTAGAGGATAAAGATATCCCAAATGTCTGACTTTTCCAAAATCCTATACCATAATGCCTGATATCAACCACCACTCCTCCCTTCAGCATCCTCACTGATGTCCCAGGTTTCTAAAATTCACTGCAACATCTCACAGAATTCACAAATCATCTAAGAAATAACACACGGTCTGGACACTCGTATTCCCTAATCCATAGCTCTCACCTGGTGTGGCGCTGCAGGATAAGCACTGGACTGCTAATCACAAGGTTGGCTTGGGTTCAAACCCACCAGCCACTCCTTAGAAACCTTATGCAGGATCACCATGAGTCATAATAGACTTGATGGTACTGAACAACAGCAACAACCACCATCATCACCTCAGTCTGAAGGACTCTCCTTGCTCAACACCAAATAGAGCTCTTGGTTCACAAGACTGCAGAAACTGGCACATCAAGTCTTAAAACTGGGAGTCCGACAGAGATGAGCCAGGTGCAGGATCCAGAGCAAGAGAGTGAGCTTTGCCAAACAGCCAGAAGTAAAAAGGTCCAGCCTGGTTAGCCACACAAAGGAATGAAGCAGGACTCGATGTCACCAAATCCTGGGCCAGGGGTCTTTTGGGGTGGTAACTGACATCTGATTGGTGTGTGTCGGGATAATTCAGCACAAGAGCTAGTCTTTGTGTGTGTTAAAACAAAACAAAACAAAACAAAAAACCAGGGAATAGAAACAACTACTGTTGAATGATGATACATTGAGGGAATTGTAATCATTGCAATGAAACAAAATACGATTTGATGAGTACAAAACCGATGTTATTCCATGTAAACTATCACTCAATTCACAATAAAAACCTTTAAATTTTTAATATGACAGGATTCTATATATTTAAATGCAAAAGGTAGTCTTTAAAAACTAGTTTTCAGAGCTTTCATCTTATATACAGCCACTCTGCCCCAGAGGCGGGCTCAGGATTGCCTCCATATATTCTTAATGTTCAAAATATATCCAAATACCAAATGTGTTTCATTTTCAATACAAGCAATGCGTGGCTGTTGCATAATAAACTTAATAAGACAGTATTTCAGAAACCTAAATGTCAGTGCTCTGACCTCTCCATGTTGCCATCAATTCAGTCACACTGAACTTTCTGGTAAGAAAAGTGTATATTACTTAGAAAATAGGCTGTGAACTAAGCATCTGTGGGGGCCACTGAAAATGGCTGTCAGGTTTGCTTTTTAAAAGTGTCTTTGCAGTTTTAACCTTCCAGGTGTGAAGCCAATTATCCTACTTGTTATATGTATGCTCAATCTTCATACTAACAATCAAATATATGAAATTAAATAAATTATTTTATTCCCCCCGCAAAAAAATGCATACCACTTCATCCACTATACACTGTAAAAAAAAATTTTTTTATTGTAAGAGTGATCATGATTGAAGACACATTAAAATGTAGGAGGTGGGGTATGCTTTTTCTATCCCTAGATTATTATCAGTGAAGAAAAAGAAAATTCAGAAATGTTGAGGGCAATTTTTATTCTTAAATTTAAGTAGCTCTGTTGAATGATGATGCTCATTGCAATGAAACAATGGTGCAAAACCAGTGTGCTCCCATGTAAACTGTCACTCAGTTCACACAAAAAACTAGATTAAGTCACCCACATTATTTTCCTTGAATAAACCAATAAAATTTGTTCATTTTATTAAGTGACATCATCACGTACTCTGTGTGTTAATTAGCATAAGGATTGATGGCAACTTAAGTAAAGTCAAATTTTTTTAGATAAGAACTCTTAAAGACTGTTTTTCCCATGTGATTACAAAAATAAAAAATAGATGCAGACCATCCAGAGTTGGTTTGGCAGCATCTCAGCTTCAAGACTTAAATTTCTACCACAGTCACTATGTCATCCGTAGGTTGCCATCACATCTACATTGGAAGAAACAGAGTAGGAAAAGGTTGTTGTTGTTGGTAAGCACCGTGGAGTCTGGAGTCAATTTCCAACTCATAGTGACCCTGCACAGGGTTTCCGAGGCTGCAAATCTTTACAGGAGCAGAATGCCTCATCTCTCTCCCGTGGAACCATAGGTTGTTTCAAACTGCTGACCTTGAGGTTGGCAGCCCGACTCGTAACCACTACACTACTAGAGCATAGTGGCAGTTTGGCCAAGTGTCCACATCTAGCCACAAAGAAATCTGAAAAGTGTTGCTCTATTCTGAGGAGTTACCTGACAAACTAAAAATTCAGGGTCTATGCACTGAAGAGGAGGAGGAGAGTGATAGGGCAGAGCAATGCGTATTTCCTGCCTAATTCTAGTAGTCTAATAGTAAACTAATGATTTGCTTTGGTTTTATTCTTTAGGTTAATGGGGAAGAAATAATTGAAGTTTTCAACCCTGAAGGAAAATGCTCTAATTACCAGTCAACAAATTTGACTCTGTCTGAAGTTAGTTTTCTAAGTCAGTCGTGCAATTACTCTAAATGTCCTAATAACTCAGGTAAGAAAGAAATAACTCAGGTAAGAAAGAAATAGATAGCTTCTTTTCTCTGTCTTGCATGGGTTTTGTTTTTTTGTTTGTTTTTGGTATGGGCTTTTAAAAGAAAGATTGCTGTTTTAAAAAAAAATAATGTACAAATACTATTATTAATTGTATTTATTATACAAATATCCAGCACCCATCCTCTTCTCTGAGACAGACACTCTATGTAAATGGTTGGAAAAATACCTTTTTTGTTTGATAGTGTTCCAGGTCATCTGTGAAGCAACAGTTCATTGGCTACTTAACAGTTTAATAACTTTCTCTTAGGGATATTTGGACTGACCTTTTTTTATATCAAGAGACTACAGGTGTGGCACTAAAGGATAAGCACTGAACTGTGAGCTTCAAGGTCGGCAGTTCAAACCCACCAGCTGCTTTTGGAAACCCTGTTCAGGTTCACTATGAGTCAGTACAGACTCGACAGCACTTAACAACAGGTATATCACTGAAGTCCTGATGTGGTACTATAGGATAAGCACTGAACTGCTAGCCAAAATGTTGTTGGTTCATACCCACTAGTCATTCCTTGGAAACCTTATACTGGGTTATTATGAGTCAGAACCAACTCAGTGGCACTTGACAACAATTGTATTATTAATCTCTATAACATGACATATATATATGTATGTATGTTTCATGAGTTATATGACATTCTTTTAAGAAATGCATTAAATTATTAATCTTCCATACAAGGTATTGTTGTTGTTTGTCAACTGCCTTCAAGTTGGTTCCAACTCAGTGACCCTTTCCAAGAAGTTACTAGAGGGTTTGAACCACCAACCCTGTAGCTACCAGTTTAGTGCTTATCCTACAGCACCACACCAAGACTCCTCGGCAAGGTATGTTGTTGTTGTTAAATGCTGTTGGGTCGATTCCAACTCATAGCTACCTTGTATAGAGTTTCCAAGGAGCAACTGGTGGGTTTGAACCACCAACCTTGTGGTTTGCAGTCCAGTGCTTATGTTACAGCACCACACCAGGACTCCTCTGCAAGGTATATCACTAGTCAGATTGATATACAGGTAGATACTGATGTGTACACAGAATGTGTACGTAGGTGACAACAGTCGAAATGTCTGCAGCTGTATGTAAAGACAAATGTGAGGCACATGTGTTCATTAATCTACTCCTCAAACATAAACAAACACCTTCCAAAATCAGTTTCAAAGACTTAGCGTTATAGTTTCATAGTTTCATAACTCAGTCTATTGGCATTATATAGTTTTGAAAAATTATGACCTGCCTCCTTGTAAAGTCCATTATTTCTCTGTCAGTTTGTCATACGATGATGGTTTGTGTGTGGTTGTGATTCTGGATGCTGTGCCATGGGTATTTAAGATACCAGCAGTGTCACCCATGGTAAAAAGGTTTCAGCTGAGCTTCCAGACAAAGACACACTAGGCAGAAGGAGAGAGATGCACTGCTTCAAAATATTTAGTCACTGAAAACCTTGCGAATAGCAGTGGAACACTGTCAGTACCAGATTATTGAATATTGAAACATGAAGAACACCAGAATTTTGTCAAATAAGGTGCTGGAAGATGAGCCCTCAGATTGGAAGACACTGAAAATACATTTGAGGAAGAGCTGCCTTCTCAAAGTAGAGTTCACCGTGATGGCACTAATGAAGTAAAGCACTCAGGACCTTCATTTGCTGATGGGGCAGAACTCAGAATGAAGATGTACACATCCATTAATAGTCAGAACATGGAATGTACGAAGTATAAAATCAAGGAAAATTGGAAAGTGTCCAAAATGAAATGGAACGCATAAACATTGATATCCTAGGCATTAGTGAGCTGAAATGGACTGGTATTGGCCATTTTGAATCTGATAATCACATAGTTTATTATGTCAGGAATAACAAATTGAAGAGGAATGGTATTGCATTCATCATCAAAAAGAATATATCAAGATCTGAAATGAAGTACAATGCTGTCTGGGATAGGATAATATCCATATGCCTACAAGGAAGACCAGTTAATAATACTTATTCAAATTTCCACACCAACCACTAAAGCCAGTGATGATGAAATTGAATTATTCTACCAACTTCTTTAGTCTGAAATTGATTAAACATGCAGTCAAGATGTATTGATCATTACTGGAGATTGGAATGCAAAGGTCCGAAACAAAGAGGTAGGATCAGTGGTTGGAAAATATGGCCTTGATGATATAAACGATGCCAGAGATCATATGATAGAATTTTGCAAGACCAGTGGTTTGTTCATTGCAAGTGCCTTTCTTTTAAACAACATGAAAGACGACTGACTACACATGGACCTCACCAGATAGAATACACAGAAATCAAATGGACTGTGTCTGTGGAAAGACTGTGTTAAAGCTCCCTCTTATCAGCCAAAACAAGACCAGCAGCATACTGTGGAACAGGCCATCAAAATAAGAGATATTGCCCATAAGATCAGTGCTCTGCTTAAAAATCATCGGCATGAAACAAAAAGGTCAATAATTTCTCAAAAGCAAAGATGAGAAGGTAAGGATGCAAGCAAATTGAAGTACTTGGATGGGAAAAAATTGAGTACAGTTAAAGAGAATGTCAGCACATTGTGATGAATGTAGCTATATTGCCAAACAGTTTGTGGGGAAATTTTCAAATGGGAGTCTAACTTGCTGTGTAAACTTACACCAAAAACTCAGTGAACTGTAAAAAGCAAAAAAAAAAAAAAAAAA
>NW_006408627.1:6555467-6590222 GCF_000296735.1 Chrysochloris asiatica
AGATGAGAACCAACTGACAGAGATCATGATTATATAACTCTTAGCTGGTATTTTTCAACAGTCTTCAGAAGTTCAGTGCATGTCTCTAGAACAGAGAGAAAAACCTTGAAATATAAATTTTATTAAAATGATTTTAAGAACCACAAATAAATATGAACGAGTGAAAAGTAAAAAAAAAAAAAAAAAAAAAAAAGCATTGATTTTGTTTTATTCTTTGCAAGTTAGAGTTAGATTGTGTGGTATTCTGTCAGAATAGTTCTAAAATTCCTACATAATAAAGACTAGAAATTGTTCATTTCTACCACCTTTCCAGTCATAGCTGGTTATCAAAGTATTCCTGTCCTCTGTTGTCAATTCCAGCTTATAGCAACCATCTGTTATTGTTTTTAAGTGCCATTGAGTTGGTTCTGACTCATAGCAACCTTGTATAGTTTCTAGGTTTCTGAGGAACAGCTGGTAAGTTTGAACTGCCAACTCTGCAGTTCAAACCAACCTTGCGATCCAGTAATTACCCTACAGCACCACATAGGACAAGGTAGAACTGTCCCAACGGCTGTAAATCTTTACAGAAGCAGACTGCTTCATCTTTTTCTTCCTGATGAGCTGGCAGGTTTGAAGTGCCCCTATTATTTAATAGTCAAGTGCTAACAACTGCTTCACCAGGAGTCTTTTGTTTTCCAAGTTGTTATGAAGTGCTATTGTGTTGGTGTCAACTCATAACAACCCTGTGTAGAGTTTCTGAGGAGTGGCTGGTGGGTTTGAACCACTGACCTTGTGGTTAGCAATCCAGTGTTTTTCCTGTCACATCAGACCAGGACTCCAAAGTAGATACTTAAAATTTGAAATGACCTAACTTATTCTATTTGGCACCATGTCTCTTTCACATGTTGATAGTTTAAAAATAAAACTGCATGCAAATTATTGTTTTCAAGAATCTAATGTACAAGAAGATGACATTTATGATGATCCTCAAGAAGCTGAAGTTATCCAGTCTTTGTTGGATGTTGTGGATGAGGAGGCCCAGAATCTTTTAAATAAACATACTGTAGCAGGAGATGCCTGTGTTCCAGGTAGGTGTGCCACAGCAGCTAAGGTGGTAAACTAAGGAGTACCAAGCTATCTCTAGGGGGGATTTTCGAGTAAATATAAAATATGTTAGAGGTTTCTTCTGTTTTTGGTTGAACCACCAACCTTGCAGTTCAAA
This sequence comes from Chrysochloris asiatica, assembly GCF_000296735.1. NCBI lineage: Eukaryota > Metazoa > Chordata > Mammalia > Afrosoricida > Chrysochloridae > Chrysochloris > Chrysochloris asiatica. The sequence goes on from NW_006408627.1 coordinate 6,556,672, forward strand.
TGACTTTGCAATCTGATGCATCAGCCCACAGCACCAAACAAGGACTCCTTGGTTGGTGGGTAATAAATAGAGGATCTCCTGTCTTTTGATTTTCCACAAAATAGTTACGACTAGGGTACCTTATTAATGAGATTGCAAAATGTAATATCATGGCTGTACGTTTAAGATTTCTTGCCCAATCATTTTCCCCAAGTTGATCATAAGCCATTCTTGAGGTATTCTGATTTTAGTATATACAGGAATCTGATACTTATGGCATTTGTTTCTAGTTTTTGCAGTTAGAACACTGCAACTATTGGTAGATGTTTATCCACTCACTGCCTTCTTTTACAGACAAGTGAAGAAAATTTTCTACTGCCTCAAAAGTTTAGTGACTTACCATGGGCATTCTTATTTCTTTCACAGATATTTTGAAGACCAATGGGAAATTATCAGAGGAGAGAGCAGAGGATACAGACTGTGATGGTTCACCTTTACCTGAGGATTTTTCTGAGGTAAGGAGAATACCTGCATAAACAGTCTAGGATGCTACACCTCATGGAATTATATGTTTTTATCTAGAAATTGAAATAATTGGAGACTGATGCTTATTTGACTGAAAAATTACATTTATGGGAAAATAGCAGTTCATTTCATTTGTTAAACAGTAAATAATCCATCTTATCCCAGTGAAAGAATCATCCTCAAGTCTCAATTGAGCTGACAAAGAAAAAGCTTGAAATCATGAATAAATTACAAGAGTCAGTCAAAATATATTGCTAGTAGCGTCCCAGTTCACACCGGTTTAGCCCAAGTAAAATGTGTTTAAATATGTCTCTGTGATAAGTGGATGGTTAGAAGCAAGTTTTCTCAGTAGTACTCTTGTCTCCATCTCGTTTAGAATACTTTTTTAAAAGGACACATTTGTGTCATAGGAGGGTGGGGGATGCTCAGGGGATTGATTTGAAATCCAGACTACTATCAACTTTTTAACAAAACTCAAGTGGACTTCTTCCCAAGTCATTGAAGCTTTGCAATAAGTTTATGGGAATGCAGCCTCACATGAAACAACAGTTTTTAGATGAATCAACTGTTTTAAGACTGTTGGGGAAGACCTCAAAGATAAATTCAGGCAGAGAGGTCAGCGCAGATGGTGGTGCCAATTGGTTTTTGAGATTCCAAAGAGGAAATCTTTATAGATTTCCTCAAAGGACACAGGATGACCCTGAAGGCCTATTATGAAGATGTTTGTTAAAATACTAAAAGTAACACTGGTGAGAAAAATGCCAGGAAAGTGGTGCCAGGTAATGTACTTCCATCACGACAATGCACCAGCTCATTCTTCAACGGTTCTAAGGGTTGTCCTGTGAGAGCTTCTTTGAGAAATCTTCCTCTATCTACCCTCCAAACCTCAACTTTGCCCCTTCAGGCTTCTTTGTTCCCCAAACTCAACATTGAAAAGCAGCATATCTTGAGTACCTCAAGGATGCCAGAATAGCCATTTTGTCATGGTATAAAATTGAAGAACATAGAATTCACCAGGGAAGGGTTAGATTAGAGAGATTGAAACACTGCCTTCAGAATTATATCGACCTAGATGGAGGAAGAAAGTGTCGAGAAACATTAATAAAGGTGTCTCTGTAGAATAAGCACTGGACTGCAAACCACAAGGTCCATGGCTTAAGCCCACCAGCTGCTCCACAGGTAAAAGATGAAGCATTCTGATCCCACAAAAAATTGGAAAATCTCAGGAACCCTGTAACTGGGTCACTATGAATCAGAACTGACTCAGCGGTGCATAATGATATATTTTTTTTTAGCAATACTTTTTGACTTACCCTTGTGTAGTATAGATTCTCAATTGTACTGTGCTATGATAAAATTTTATAGCAGAAACTTGTATTTGTAAACATTATTTTGAGTATGAAGAAATTGCATCTTCACTGTTAAAAACAAAATACTTTTAAGCTAATTGTATATTCCTTTTTCTACCTAGTCTCCATCTTCATCTGAAATGACTGTTACTAAAAGCTTGCTTTATACCATTATGAATATTTGTGTACACATATAATTTTGTTTGAATATAAATTTGGACATATAGTTACAAATTTGCTTTTAATCAGTGCCCTCTTTTTAATTTTTTAATTTTCTTGTTGAAGAAAGTTAAATTTTGAGGAAGTATAGAAAACATTTTTGTTTGGCTCTTTCTTACCTTTTTATATAAATATTCTATATATAAAAAGTTGGAGTCCTGGTGTGGTGCTGTGGGCTAATGTGTCAGACTGCCAAGTTGTTTGAACTACAAAGTCAGGGGTTCAAGCTCACCAGCTCCTCCTTGGATACTCTATACAGGGTCACTATGGGTCAGAATCAACTCAAAGGCACTTAACGACAACAACATAAGAAATTGAGAGCAAGATGATTGTAAGAGTGAATAAGGAGAACCAGTTTAAAACAAAACAAGCCACTTTGGGCAAAGACAATGCCTCAGCCCATTTGGAATGTATTAATTAAATGTTATATGTGGTTTTGTGATATGAAGATAAAAAACTATTAAAACAGAAAATGATTCATGGGGGGAGAATTGAACATTATGAGATTATGAGAGTATTTAATTCTTGTTACAAGGAGCTGATTTGGTTTTAACGTTTCTTTATTGTAGTCCTCCAAAATAAATGGCTGTGAAGAATATTGTGAAGAAAAAGTACTAAGTGAAAAGTAAGAGAATATTTTTTTAAGTGTCTATAGCATTTTTTAGATTTTTTTCCATGTAGATGATGAGTTAAAAATCAATTTTTTCCCTTTTAAATGAGAATATTTTTCTTAATTGTGGAAATATGGTTGAACTTGAAGAATATTTTAAAACTTTTGTTACAAGTAGTTTGTTGTTATGTGTTAAGAGGTGTTTGTCAGATTATGGCCCCCCAAAGCAATACTCTGTCCACCTTGGGGAAAATGCACAGAAGTAAGGTCTAAACAATAACCAGATTCTAAGTGATTGATAGCGATAGGAGCTCTGGTAGCGTAGTGGTTACGAATCGGGCTGCGAACCTTAAGGTCAGCGGTTCGAAACTACCAGCCGCTCCGCGGGAGAAAGATGAGGCTTTCTACTCCCGTAAGGATTTACACCCTCGGAAACCCTGTACAGGGTCGCTATGGGTCGGACCCAACTCGACGGCACTTAACAACAACAACAACAACAAGTGATTGATTGGTCTTTTTCTTGTAGGCAAATTGAGAGTAAACTTAGATATGCGGTTACATATTATTAATGTAGAAATGCATAGTTACATGCATAACAAACTTGCAGTCATCCTAATAAGAAGGCGTCAGCAAACAGGTGGCCCTATACATTCTTTGGGGAGGGACATGGGAAGATGAGGAGAAAATCAGTGTAACCTCTTGAGGTGGTTAATTGAAAACAAAAAATATGTGATTTTTATATTAATTCTTGAGTGTCTTTTTTTCCATAGTTAAGACTTCTGAAATCAGGAGTCATTGTATGATTTAAAAGTATTTTTGTTATGTAAAATAAGGTGTTTCTTAAGTAAAAATAATAGTGTGTCATAGAACAATGGGGACCTTAGATTAAAAGAAAGATTTTTTTTTTTTTTTTTTTTTAGTTTTTATTGTGAATTAAGTGGTAAGTTTACATGGTGGAACATCAGTTTTACACTAATTTCATTGCAATGGTTACAATCTCCACTGTGCATCATCATTCAACAGTATTTGCTTCTGTTCCCTCTGGAGTTTTTTTGTTGTTGTTGTTGTTGTTTTATTTTGGGAGGGGGTGTCCACAAAATCACTCAGGAATATATAATCATTTAAACAACCAAAGGACACATTCTGCAAGCCTGTCCCCTGGCCACCAGTACCGGGCTACCAGCACACAACCTTTCTTTTTCCCTTGAGTCTAGAGTCCTCAGCTGTTCTCCCTTTCCATGTTCTTATCTCTGGTGTCGCTGCTTCTTTGAATAGGGTCCCACATTCTGCTCATGTTCTGCTCCTTTGAGGGTCCTAGGTTTCTCTGTTCCTAGACTATAAGGTTAACTACTCCCCGCTTTTTGTTAAAAACTTTTACCTATACAATTGTGGCAGTTGCAATTAGTCATGATAACAATTACTCACTATTGAATCATAAGAGTCTTATTCCCATCTCCTTTCACCAGACCCGTGTAGACAAGATGAAAACTATCCAGTGGGGATTCTACCTTCCCCCACACACTCTGAAACTAAACTCCCTCTTGAAAACTTGTGACTACTTCATGCCTTTATAGCCCCTCCCATTTAGGTAGCCAGTGTATAAGTTTCCCATCCCTATCAACCCTATATACAGAGTGGATAGGATTGATTTTATATGTGAGGACTCCTTCCTTCTCAGTTGGTATTTCGAGCTATTACATCTATAAGTATAGGTCAGGTTCATCAAATTGTAGCAATTTAACTTGTTTCCTTTATCAAAAAAAAAGAGTTTTTTTCCTTTTATTTTCCTCTGGTTGAGTTTTGATCACCAAGCAATCAAAGCCAGGTGAAATGTAAACTGTCTACAAGTTTGGGTGTTCTTGTGCGTCTTCCCTCACTTCACATCATCTGGACACTAAGCTCTCAACTCTAGCCCTCTGTGGTTATTTCCTTGTCCATGGGTTCAGGAGTTCACAGGTCTGACCACACTTCAGACCAACCAACCCCTCCTTTTCTCTCTCTCATCTCCAGGTTGACCAGAGTCTATGGAATGTGGTTGAACTCAGCCCTTATCTTTATTGCAGCTTTTCCCCCTCTTCCGCTCACCAGGAGGTCAACATGATCATCAGCAAGCTTATATGCCAGCTTATATGCCTGCTCATGTGTTCCCTTTAAGTTTCAGTCTTGAAGGGGAATTTGTCCTGAAGGGGCTTGATTGCTTGCCTTGATTGCTCCCCAGCAAACAACTTGCTTGTTCTTGTAGTAGCCAGTCAGACTACCATTTTTGTTTTGGATTTTTTTCCTGCTGGTCTTTCTTTCAAGAAGTATCTTATGTTCCTCTGGCTATTCCAGGTTGGTCTGCTCTTTTCAAGTAGGCATATCTCACCTCAGAGGGTTCTGGATGGGACTCAGGATTCCACCTTAGATCCTATAGACTGAATACAAAGACTCTGCAGAAAGGCTTATTTCATTGGGCAAATTCTAGAACCCCTTCTAGGTATTCCAGTCAGTTATAGGCTGAAGATGGGCCTATAAGCTTTCTGTAATCATGTTTCCCTATACTCCTTTCTGTCCCACTCAAGTGTCTGTTTTGCAGTACTAGGTAAAGGAAACCAATATTCATAAGACAGTTAAATATCATAACATTCTTTCCCCTCTTTTACCCATTCAGTCTATGCCTCATTCCATGTACCACAGAACCCTGTTGTTCCAAGGTTGAGCATATATCCCTATTTACCTCTGTTCCATTTAGCCCATAAAACCTGCCTCTGTGTTCCCCTGTCTACCTTGTTCTTCCATCCTCATCCCATTAAAAGAAAGATCTTTTGACCTAGAAATTTTATGAAATAGTGTAAAATTGGGCATTTTGAATCTGACAGTCATATAGTTTACTATGTCAGGAACGACAAATTCAAGAGGAATGACATAGCATTCATCCCCAAAAAGAACATTTTAAGATCTGTCTTGAAAAGTGCAACGCTGTCTGTTATGGGATAATACCCATATGCCTACAAGGCAGATCAGTTAATACCACTAGTACTCAAAGTTATTTGAGTAATTTGAATTAAAAAATTACCACAAATTACTATGGGTAGTCAGTGATGATGAAAATGAGGAATTCTGCCAACTTCTTCAGTCTGAAATTGATCAAACATGCAATCAAGATGTATTGATAATGACTGGTGATAAGAATGTGAAGGTTGTAGAGGGGATTGTAACCATGGCAATGAAATGATATATGATAGAATGAATGTAAAAGTAATGTTCTCCCATGTAAGCTATCACAGCTATCACATCACTCACAATAAAACATTAAAAAAAAAAAAAAAAAGAATGTGAAGGTTGGAAATGAAAGTGAAGGCTCAGCAGTTGGAAAATATGGCCTTGGTGATAGAAATGATGCTAGAGGACACATGATAGAATTTTGCAAGACCAATGACTTCTTCATTGCAAGCACCTATTTTGTAATAGGTAAATGGTGATTATACACATGAACCTCATCAGATGGAATACACAGATATCAAATTGACTACATCCGTGGGAAGAGATGGTGGAAAAACTCAGTATCATCCAAAACAAGGCAAGAAAATGACTGTGGCACAGACCACAAGATATTCATATGCAAATTCAGGCTAAAGCTAGAGAACATGAAAACAAGTTCATGAGAACCCAAATATTATCTTGAACCATACCCACCTGAAATTAGAGATTATCTCAAGAACAGATATGATACGTTAGACACTAATAGCCAAAAGAGCAGTGGCGTTATTAAATAACATTTAAGAACATCATACAGGAAGAAAGCAGAAGGTCATTAAAATTACAGAAAATACCAAAATGAACTTCAGTAAAAGCTCTGAAATTTGGTTTCCATTACAGACATGCTAAAGCAAATGAAAGAAATGAAGAAGTCAAAGAGCTTAACAGAAAATGTTAAGGGCAACTCAAGAAGACAAACTCAAGTATTATAATGAAACAGGCAAGGACCTGGAATTAGAAAATCAAAAGGGAAGAACATGCTTAACATTTCTCAAGCTAAAAAAAAAAAAAACTGAAGGAAAAATTCAAGCCTCAACTTGGAATATTGAAGGATTTTATGGGCAAAATATTGAATGATGCAGAAAGCATCAAAAGAAAATGGAAGGAACACACACAGTCACTGTACCAAAAAGAAATGGCCTACTTTCAACCATTTCAAGAGATAATATGTGATCAAGAACTGATGGTACTGAAGGTAGACGTACAAGCTGCACTGCAGGCATTGGTGAAAAACAAGGCTCTAGGAATTGACAAAATACAAATTGAAATCTTTCAACAAACTAATGCAGTTACTGGAGGCACTCACTCATCTATGCCAAGAAATTGGGAAGACAGCTAGCTACCTGGCCAATTGACTGGAAGAGATCCATATTTGTGCCCATTCCAAAGAGAGGAGAACCAACATATTGTTCAATGTGTAAATCATTGAACAATATCACATGCAAGAAAATTTTTGCTATAGACAATTTAAAAATAGTTGAAACAGTACAGCAACAGGGAACTTCCAGAAACTAAAACTGGATTCAAAATAGTATATGTTACTAGGTATATATCATTGCTGGTATCAGATGAATTTTAGATAAAAGCAGAGAATACCAGAAAAACGTTTACTTGTGCTTTATCGACTATGCAGAGGGATTCTGATCGTGTGAATCATGACAAGCTATATCTAACATTCAGAAGAATAAGTATTCCAAAATATTTCATTGTGCTCATGAAGAACCTGTACATAGACCAAGAGGCAGTCGTTCAAACAGAATAAGGAAATACTGAATGGTTCAAATCAGGAAAGTTGTATACCAGGGTTGTGTATCCTTTCACCATACTTATTCATTTGTATGCTATGCAAATAATCCAAGAAACTATTATATGAAGAAAAACACTGCATCAGGATTGGAGAACACTCATTAACAACCTGAACTGTAAAGATGATACAAGCTGCTTGCTGTAAATAAAGAGGACTTAAAATACTTACAGATGAAAATAAAAGATGACAGCCTGAACCAATAAATGGCATCATAATAATGGCACGGTAGAGGATAAGCACTGCACTGCACTGCTAATCACAAGACCAATAGTTCAAACCCACCAACCACTCCTCTAAAACCCTTACTGAACTCTATGAGTTGGAACCGACTCTACAGCACTAAACAACAATAACAAATGGAGAAATGATTGAAGTTGTCAAAGATGTCATTTTGCTTGGATCTGCAATCAGCACTCATGAAAGTAGCTGTCAAAAAATCAAAAGATGTATTAGGCACATCTGCTGCATATGACCTCATTAAAGTATTCAAGAGCAAAAATATCATGACCCAAGCCATGGTATTTTCAATAGCCTCATGTTCATGTGAAGGTTGGACAATAACTAAGGAAGATCATAGAAGAACTGATGCATTTGAGTCATGACGTTGGCAAAGTATACTAAAGTACCATGGGCTGCCAAAATAACAAACCAATCTGTGTTGAAAGAAGTACAGCCAGAATGCTCATTAGAAGTCAGAATGGTGAGACTTCATTTCTTATGCTTGGATGTACTGTGGTATTTTCAATATCCTCATATGCATGTGAAAGCTGGACAGTGAATAAGGAAGACAGTAGAAAAATTGATGTTTTTTTGTTATGGTGTTGGAGGAGAATATTGAAAGTGTCATGGGCTGTCAAAAGAACCAATAGATCTGTTTTGGAAGAAGTGGAGCCAGAGTGCTCCTTGAAGGCCAAGATGGACAAACTTTGTCACTCATACTTTGGACCAGTCTCTGGAGAAGGATATCATGTTTGGTAAGGTGGAGGGTCAGAGAAAAAGAACAAGACCTCCAATGAGCTGTATTGGCCAAGTGGCAGCATTGATGGACTCAAGTGTGGCAACAGTAGTGAGGTTGGCCCAGGATCGGGCAGTGTTTCGTTGTGCTGTGCATAAGGTCACTATGAGTCAGTACTAACTTGATGGTACCTAACAACAACAGTCCCTTGAAAAGGACATCATGCATAGTAAAGTGGGCTATTACTGAAAAAATGGAAGAACCCCTATCCAACCAACCAGTGAGCTGGATGATACTGTGACAGCAGCAATGAACTGAAGCTTAACAACATTTGTGGGAATGGCACAGGACTGGGCATTGTTTCATTCTGTTATACATAGGGTCACTGTGTATTGGAAGCAATTCAGCAGCACCTAACAACAACAATAGCAATTTTATATCTATGAATTGGTGTTACTCCCGCATGTGTCCAAAGACAATTCTATTAGAATTTATAGTAGCAAGAGATCATAATAGAGACAAAATTAGTGTATGTTCATACAGTAAAATACTGGCAGTTCATACAGTTAAATACTAGGCAGTTATATCCAACAATTTTGTTGTTGTGGTGCTGTGGGTTAATGCGCCAGACTGCAAAGCCGTTTGAACTGCAAGGTCGGTGGTTCAAGGTCACCTGCTGCTCCTTGGAAACCCTCTACAGGGTCGCTATGGGTCGGAATCAACTCGACGGCACTTGACAACAACAACATACCCAAAAAAGAGAGAGAAATAGAGAACTGAATACCTGATGTAAGAATCTCCAAAATATATCGTTGTAGACAAGATACAAGATACACTTACTAGAAGATATAATCAATTTTGTGTATGCAGGGCTTGTAAACTGAATGTTCATTGTGACCCACAAATAGTTAAATTTGGGGGAAATATCCACCATAAAAGCAACATAATTGCTGCACTATTATTGAATTTTGGGGAGTATTGGTGTATATCCTACTTTAATGGTATCTACTAAAGGCTTTCGATTGTGTGGATCATGACAAGCTATGGACAACATTACGAAATATGAGTATTCCTGAACACTTAATTGTGTTCATGAGGAATCTGTCCATGGACCAAGAGGCGGTTGTTCAAACAGAACATGGGAACACTGAATGGTTTAAAATTAAGAAAGGTGTGCGACAGGGTTGCATTCTTTCACTAAAATTATTCAACCTGTATGCTGAGCAAATAATCTGAGAAGCTGAGTTATATGAAGAAAAAGATGGCATCAAAATTTGAGGAAGACTCATTAACAACCTGCAATATGTGGATGATACAATCTTGTTTGCTGAAAGTGAAGAGGACTTAAAATACTTAACTGATGTAGATCAAAGGGCACAGCCTTCGGTATGGATTGCATCTCAATATAAAGAAAACAAAAATCCTCACCACTGGACCAATAAGTAACGTTCTTACCAATGGAGAAAAGATTGACGTTGTCAAGGACTTCATTCTTCTTGGATCAACTATCAACACTCATGGAAGCAGCAGTCAAGAAATAAAATGATTTCATAAGCAAATCTGCTGACAAGACCTTTTTAAAGTGTTGAAGAGCAAAGATGTCAGCTTGAGGACTAAGGTGCGCCTGACCCAAGCCAGGGTATTTTTCAGTAACCTCATATGCATTTGAAAGCTGGACAGTGAATAAGGAAGACTGTAGAAGAATTGATGTTTTTGAGTTACGGTGTTGGAGGAGAATATTGAAAGTGCCATGGGCTGCCCATGGAACCAACAGATCTGTGTTGGAAGAAGTGCAGCCAGAGTGCTCCTTGGAAGCCAGGATGGCCAAACTTTGTCTTTCATACTTTGGACATATTGTCAGGAGAGACCAATCTCTGGAGAAGGATATCATGTTTGGTAAGGTGGAGGGTCAGAGAAAAAGTGGAAGACCACCAACGAGATGGATTGGCAGAGTGGCAGCATCAATGGGCTCAAGCATGGCAATAATTGTGAGGTTGGCCCAGGATCAGATGGTGTTTTGTTCTGTTGTGCATAGGATTGCTATGAGTTGGTACCGACTCAGTGGCACCTAACAACAACTAATGTCCAAACACAACAATTGTGAGGATGACACAGGACCAGACAGTGTTTCGTTCTATGGGCATTAGGCTTACTGTGTGTCACAACTGACTCGACAACACCTAACAACTACAACTGATGTTATCAGACAGCTGTACTATGCTTTTTTCTCTGGGTATCAGAAAACAAGTAATGTATTCTGGCTTTTACATAATCCTTCATCTCACCTTAACAAGAAGCACTATTCCTTATCTTTTGTATCTTTTCTTGCCATTCACCCTAACAGAGAGATGACCTCTGCTGTGCACTTGAACTGAGTTTCATTATTAAGTGATGTCCAAATACAGGAGTGTCCTTCTGCCCCTTGATTTTAGCAAAAGACTGACGTAGATCAATGATCGCTTGTTTAAATAACTTAGGATACATCCATACACTATTCAACTACTCAAGAGACTCGATGGAGCTCAAGCTATATATAGACTGACACCATTTTAATCAGCCACTATATATATGTTGAAGGGTGGAACCCCTTCAACAAAACCACCACCTTCTCTATCCTCCAAAGTCCTCCTTCAGTCTAAAATTCAACGACGTGGCATCTATGTGGGGATAAATTTAAAACTGTATTAAACTATTCTGATTTAGTTCAGTTTACATTTGCCTATATCTTTTAAGAATTATGGATTGGGCTGGGGTTTGTTTTTTGTTTTTTTAAATCATATAATCTGCTTTAAAAGACTGTACTTACAGAGAAAATTAGTGGATTGGGGCAATTGTATTTAAATTTATCTTTGTGATAAAACTGAAGAAAATAGTACAAATGGGTTTGTTCCTTATAGTTTCATTCAGAGGTCACAAGAAAGGAAAGCTGATGAGGATGAAGTCACATGGGGAAGTGTTGAATTGCCAATAGAGACAACAAACCATGAAGATTCTAATAAAGGCAAGAATTTTATTACCAGTGTTTTCATCAAAAGCAATGGTTTGGAAATGGGAGGGAAAAAATTAGTTCACTATATGTGTTTTGTTTGTTCTAATTAATTTTCTGTGTGGCGCTGTGGGTTAATGTGCCTGACTGCAAAGCCATTTGAACTGTAAGGTCCGCGGTTCAAGCTCACCTGTGGGTTCTTGGAAACCTTATACAGGGTCACTATGGGTTAGAAATGATTTGACAGCACTTAACAACAACATTTTAGTAAAAATAGATGAGATAAGCAAATACTCAGTTCTCTTATAAGCTAAATGAATTCTGGAAACTTTTTTTTTTTTCTCTCTCTCTCTCTTGTTAGATCCTCCTTTTCTGACAAATGAAGAACTTGCTGCCCTCCCCATCATCAAAGTGCTTCCTTCGGGTCAATACACTGGTGCCAGGTTGAAATCAGTTATTCGAATGTTGCGGGGCTTACTAGATCAAGGAATTCCTTCTAAGGAGCTAGAGGTAAGTAGTGTTTGGCAGTGATTATTTGCTAACATCTATTCAATGATTTGTAAAGAAAGTGTACCTCTACTAGCCTCAAGGTTAGTAGAAATTATAAAATTTTTGACAATGTCTGTAACCTTTCCAATTCTACTTGTAGTTAACGTATTTCCAACTATGAAAGCTCATCTTATCATATATAGTAATAAATTAATTTTTCTAATTGGAATCCTAATATTTATTTAAAGGGAAGTCTTAAATTACATAGAACTTGAAGGTTAGTTTCTCTACCTCATATGTAGAAATAAAGAATTAAAAAATAAAATTAAATTCAAAACCTTAAGTTTCATCAATTAATTATGCACTATAGATATGGCTAATCATTAACAGTAATTTCACATTTGAATTGTTGAATGAAAAACTGATGTGCTCTGTAAACCTTCACTCAATTCACAATAAAAATTTTGAAAAAAATCAACAAGAAAACAGCAGTTTCTAATTTAACACATATACAAAGCAGCAATGGTATACAATTCTTGCTCCTTTGGTCTTACTTATAGTTCCATACTTGCCACTAGGCAAAACAGAAACACAAGCAGCACTGTGGTTTATGAATCTGCCTTGCTTCCCTCCCTCAAACCCTTTGCTTGCTAGCCCACTTCTTGAGCTTTTTATAGCCACTGAGAGGGAGCAAACTAGCTCTTGTTGTTGTTGTAGATATATATGCACGATACACACAGGCCATCCCAGATTCCTAAATAACCAGGAGGCCATTAGAAAACGGGATCAATGACTGATGCTGATTCCTCCATGAACCTTCTGACCAGAACCTGTACACATTCTCAGGGCATTAGCATGTGGAAAGTAGCTTCTATTAGAAAACAGAAGCAGACAGCATACCAGAACAAATGGGAATCCATTTTTTACTTGCTCCCACCTATTCTGATAGTGTAGTTGGAGGAGAATACTAAAAGTGCCATGGACTGCCAAAAGAACCAATAGATCTGTTTTGGAAGAAGTGCAGCCAGAGTGCTCCTTGGAGGCCAGGATGGCTAAGCTTCGTCTCTCATACTTTGGACATATTGTGAGGAGGGAACAGTCGCTGGAAAAGGATGTAATGCTGGGTAAGATGGAGAGTCAGAGAAAAAAAGGAAGACCCCCAACGAGATGGATCAGCCAGGTGACATCATTGATGGCATCAAGTGTGGCAATGGTAGTGAGGTTGGCCCAGGATCGGACATTGTTTCATTCTGCAGTGCATGGGGTTGCTATGAGTCGGTTCTGACTCAATGGCACCTGACAACAACAACAACAACAGTGGTTACTAGTCATTCTCCTAACCTCAAGGTCAGCAATTCAAAACTGCCAGCTGTTCCACAGGAGAAAGATGAAGCTTTCTGCTCCCATAAAGATTTACAGCCTAGGAAACCCTGTGTTTCGGAACCAACTCCAAGGCACATAACCACCATCACTACACAAAAAGGTTGTACAGTTGGAAATAACAACTCTTCTACATGTACCCTGGATGAGGGACTCAAAAGCCTCTTTATGCAAGGATCCCCTGGCCAGGTAGCCTTTGTTGTTGATGTTATTTTGGGTGCTGTCAAGTTGGTTCTAACTCATAGTGACCCAGTATAGGGTTTCTAAGGAGCAGCTGGTAAGTTAGAACCACCAAACTTCTTGTTAGCAGTCCAGTGTTTATCCTATAGTGCCATAGCCGAGGGATGGCCAAACCTCTTCCTCCTCCAACCATTTTTATACCACCATGCCTAAAGTGAAGTGCTACAGAGAACATAGTGTAAAATTTTCTTATGTGACCACCCTAGGAGGGGAGTCAGACATCTTAGCACCAGCCAAGAAACCTCTTTTAATCTATTACCACAACAATCAGGCCTTTGAGACAGTTAGTCCCCAGGCCTCTTCTTGGGCCCCTCTGTCCCTGAGGCCTGTTGCCAAGGTGATGTGTTGAGGACTCCCAGCTCATTTACACATGTTTAAGTATTGCCTGGCTGTTTCAGAAAGACAAAGAGCACTTTGAATGGTCAGGAATTCCAAGAACTATTTTCAGAAACTGAAGACAGATGGAAGACCAAGATGAGTCCATTGCCCAACAGGATGTATATAACCCAACGTTTGCCAGGTCACTAGTTTTCCTGTGTACAAACAGTGATGTGAATTACCATCACCCACAATCATTGCCAAAATTCCCGTCTACTATGTGCTAGTTTTACATTTGATCCTCAAATTACGATTTTTCCAAGTATATAAATTTGGAAACTAAAGCTCACTAGCATAGTGGTTACTAATCGGGCTGCTAATCTCATGATCAGCAGTTCAAAACTACCAGCTGCTCCGCAGAAGAAAGACCAGGCTTTCTGCTCCCGTAAAGACGTACAGCCTCGGAAACCCTGTACAGGGTCGCTATGGGTCGGAACCGACTCCACGGCACCTAACAACAGCAACAAAGCTCACAGGTGTTAGTAATAATTTTCTTTCCAGTTCTCCATTAGCAGAAATGATTCCTTTTTGAGGTCTCAGTTTTAAATGTCACTACCTCAGAGACCTGTCATCACAATCTTTACCTGTATAGACCTCCTTTGCTTTTCACTATTGCAACAAAGTAATTTCTTCAAAATATTGATCACAGTATTTGTGATATTTTCTTCTGTATTGCCTCTCTCCCCCAATAGACTGTAAGCCCCAGGAGAGGCAGGATCTTATTTTCTTACACACCCCTGTATTCTCAGCATTTATTGTAATGCCTTGAATATAGTGTTGTAAGTGCCATTGAATTGGTTCCAGTCATAGGAACCCTGTATAGGGTTTCCAGTGAGCAGCTGATAAGAATAAACTGCCAACCATGTGCTTTGTAGTCCAATGCTTGTCTACAGTGCCAAACCAGCACTCCATTCAGTATAGATTAGTTAAGTGAGTTGAGTGAATGAGTGAATTAAAAGTGAGAAATATTTAACTTCAAAACATAGTACTGTCTGACCTTAACACTCTTACCACAGAACATCATAATATCAAGTGAGGTGCTCTTGTAGACACGGTCCTCTATGAGACTATGATGCCTGCCCTGCCTAGGTCCTGCAGTCAAGCATGGTTATCCTATAAGTCATAGATGGCTGCTAAACATGTTTCTGCTGTGTTTTTCATTTTTAAGTGTTTTGATTACAAAAATGTTTTTAATAGCCAGAGATAAAAATAGCATAGAAAGCATATTGATGCATTTGAACAGCACAGTGAAGCCAGTCTTAGAAGTCATGCTTTTCTTCTCTTCATTTAGCTCTCTTGGAGAAGTCTTCCTGCCTGTCTCAGGAAAGCACCCTGTAGAGAGATATAGAGAAAGCCTTCATGCCTTTGCTAATATGGCTCCTCAATCTGAAATGTTCTTATATCAACTGCCAAGAAATTCTATTCTGGTTCATTACTTTGAGCCAAAGTTCTTTCTTTAACCTTTGTAAACCTCACTTCCACCATCTGTGTTGTTGTTAAGTGCCGTCAAGTAGATTCCAACCCATAGTGACCCTGTTCAGGGTTTCCGAGGAGCAGCTGGTGAGTTTGAAGCGACGACCTTGTGGTTCAAACCAATCTTGCAGTTCAGTATTTACCCTATAGTGACACAACAAAACCTCTATAGAGTGGGGGATAAATCTGGATTTAATTAGCACAAGAATATATACTAAAGCACCTAGGACTTTAGTATGTTGTTGTTCAGTACCATGGAGTCAGTTCCAACTCATAGTGACCCTGTACAGGGTTTCCGAGGCTATAAATCTTTATGTGAGCAGAAAGCCTCATCTTTCTCCCATGCAATGACTAGTAGTTTCGAACTGCTGACCTGGAGGTTAGCAGCCCGATTCATAACCACTACACTACCAGAGCTCCTTTATTTATATATTCCTTATATTTAGTATAGGGAGGTTTGTGGTAATCTAAGGTAGAGCCCTAGTATGGTTGTTGTTGTTATGTGCCGTGGAGTCTGTTATGACTCAGAGCAACCCTGTACAGAGTTTCTAAGGCTGTAAATCTTTACGAGAGCAGAAAGCCTCACCTGTCTCTTACAGAGCAGCTGACCCTGAACTGCTGACCCTGCGGTTAGCAGCCTGATTCATAACCACTGAGCTACCAGGTGGTGCAGGATAATACTCTGGACTGCAAGGTCAGTTTGAACCACAGGGTCAGCGGTTCAAACTCACCAGCTGCTCCTCAGAAACCCTATACAGAGTCACTATGAGCCAGAACCAACTCGAAAATAGCAACAGGAGCCTGGTGGCATAATGGGTTATGCATCAGACTACTAACCACAAGGTAAACATTTCAAAGCACACCACCTATTTCATGAACGAAAGATGAGGCTGTCCACTCCCAAAGAAGATTTAGTCTGTGGAACCCTATATAGGGTCACTGTGAAGTAGAATCAACTCAGTAACCATGGTTTGTTTCAGTTTTGGGTTTTAGTACCTCTGAAGTCCCCTTGAACCATGTCCACCAGAATTCATGTCTTTGTGTAATTCCTTTTTTTTTTTTAACAACCAAAGTTGTTTCATAAGTTGTATTTAAATTTTTAATTAATTTCAATTAAAAAATCTAAAATACAATTTTAGATATTCTTAATTGAAATTAAAAATTAATATCCACAAAGTAGCACTGAGTTTATAATGGATATAATGTGCATAACTTGGTCAAAGTAAGCAACGCCGCAAAGAATCAAACAAGAGAAAATGATTGTGCTACAGAGTATGAGGTATAATTTACAACAACACCAGCAATAATGAAAACACAAATGTCTAGTCACATATATGTATGTAGGTAAAGGTAAGTAGCTACAAGTGTATTCATATGTATGCACAGAAAGATATGGCTATGCATGCATATATTCACAGAATACTCAGTTACAGATACTTTTCAAACATAACCAAATAACCTTGCAAGATAGATTTTCGGACTTTCAAGATGTAAGACCTTAGTCTCATGAGAAAGCTCAGCTCAGTTACTGGCAGAATATGGTTAATAACATGTATATTGTGATCCCAATATGGTGAGTAGTATCTGGGGCCTTAAAAGCTTTTAAGCAGACATTTAAGATACAACTATTGATCTCTACTAGTCAGGAGCCAAAGAAAACCCAAGACTAAGAGACAAAACTAGTCTATAGAACTAATTGCCTATGTGAGCCCAGAAGACTAGATGGTTTCTAGCTACCACAATGAATCATTCTGATCCAGGACCAAAATTTGTCGTTGTTGTCAGGTGCCATCGAGTAGGAACCGACTCATAGCAACCCCATGCACAGCAGAACGAAACAATGTCCGATCCTGGGCCAACCTCACTACTGCCGCCACACTCGATGCTATCAATGATGCCACCTGGCCGATCCATCTCATTGGGGGTCTTCCTTTTTCTCTGACCCTCCATCTTACCCAGCATGACATCCTTTTCCAGCGACTGCTTCCTCCTGACAATATGTCCAAAGCATGAGAGACGAAGCTTAGCCATCCTGGCCTCCAAGGAGCACTCTGGCTGCACTTCTTCCAAAACAGATCTATTGATTCGTTTGGCAATCCATGGCACTTTTAGTGTTCTCCTCCAACACCACAACTCAAAGGCATCAATTCTTCTATGATGTTCCTTATTCACCATCCAGCTTTCACATCCATATGAGGTTATTGAAAATACCATGGCTTGGGTCAGGCGCACCTTAGTCCTCAAGCTTACATCTCTGCTCTTAACACTTTAAAAAGCTCCTGTGCAGCAGATTTGCCCAATGCAATACATCGTCTGATCTCTTGACAGCTGCTTCCGTTAGTGTTGATAGTTGATCCAAGAAGAATGAAGTCCTTGACAACTTCAATCTTTTCTCCGTTGATAAGAATGTTGTTTATTGGTCCAGTGGTGAGGATTTTTGTTTTCTTGACATTGAGATGCAATCCATACCGAAGGCTGTGTTCCTTGATCTTCATCAGTAAATTTTTTAAGTCCTCTTCACTTTCAGCAAGCAAGTTTGTTAACGAGTCTTCCTCCAATCCTGATGCCACGCTTTTCTTCATAGAATCCAGCTTCTCGGATTATTTGCTCAGCATACAGGTTGAATAAGTATGGTGAAAGAACACAACCTTGTCACACACTTTTCCCAATTTTAAAACATTCAGTGTTCCCATGCTCTGTTCGAACAACCACTCTTGGTCCAGGTACAGATTTCTCAGAAGTACAATTAAGTGTTCTGGAATACTCATACTTCTCAATGTTGTCCATAGCATGTCATGATCCACACAATCGAAAGCCTTTGCGTAGTCAATAAAGCACAGGTAAACATCTTTCTGATATTCTCTGCTTTCAGCCAAGATCCACCAGACATCAGCAATGATATCTCTCATTCCATGGCCTCTTCTGAATCCAGCTTGAACCTCTGGAAGTTCTCTGTCAATGTATGATTGTAGCTGTTTCTGTATTACCTTTACTCAATTGAGATATCAAGAAGATTGTCCGATGATTTCCGCATTCTGTTGGGTCACCTCTCTTGGAATGGGCACAAATATGGATCTCTTCCAATCAGTCAGCCAGATAGTTGTCTTCCAAATTTCTTGGCAGAGATGAGTGAGTGCCTCTTGTGCCGCCTCACTTTCTTGAAAGATTTCAAGTTTTATTCCATCAATTCCTGGTGCCTTGTTCTTTGTCAATTCCATCAATGCTCTTTGGACTTCCTACCTGAGTATCGTTTGCTCTTGTTCATATGGTACCTCTTGAAATGGTTGAACATTAACCATTTCCTTTTGATACAATGACTCTGTGTATTCCTTCCATCTTTTCTTGATGCAGTCTGCATCATTCAATAGTTTACCCAGAGAATCTTTCAATAACGAAAGTCAAGGCTTGAATTTTTTCTTCAGTTCCCCAAGCCAGAGAAATGCTGACCGTGTTCTTCCTTTTTGGTTTTCTCATTCTAAATCTTTGCATATTTTATTATAGTATTTGGTTTTATCTTCTCTAGCTGATCTTTGAAATTTTCTGTTCAGCTCTTCAGGACCACAATAGAAAGGGAGAAAACCTCAGGACAGGACTCAAATTCTTCAAAAGTCCAGAGTCAGTGGACTAGCCAAGTAGAGGTGTTCCTGAGACTATCACCCTGATTTACTCTTTGAACCCTGAACCAAAATGATCTTTTTAGCAAAAGATTAGCATACAAATGAAAAGATACTACCTGTGAGTATAGTGCTTCATTTAAAAAAACCACTATATGAGACCAAAAGATCAAAAATCATTCTACAGCAAAGATGAGAAGGGTGCAAAGAAATTAGAGCACTGGAAATGGAGAACCTGAAGGCAGTTAAAGAGAATGTTGGCACATTGTGAAAAATATGGTGGTGTTCTTGTTAAGTATCATTCTGATTCAGGGTGACCCTGTATATGGTTTCCTAGGAGCAGCTGGTGGTTTTGAACTGCCAACTTTGCAGTTATCAGTCCATTGTTTATCCTATAGCACCACACTAGGATTATAGCTAATGTCAAATGGGAACCTAATTTGCTGTGTAAGGTTTCACTGAAATATAAAATATTAAAACAAAAATTAATATACAGAGTGCTATTTCAGAAAGTTAGTTGATCTCAATACATAAATCAAAGCTGTTCATAACAATCTTTTTTAACAACTGGTTTACCAAGTCAGTATTGGAATTGAGGCTTATTTTACCTTGCTCCCTGCACATTAAAAGCATTTGTAATTATTATTGAATCATTGTTTATCTCAACAAATTTACATTTATTTCCATTTTTGCTTACAGAATCTTCAAGAATTAAAGCCTTTGGATCAGTGTCTAATTGGGCAAACTAAGGAAAATAGAAGGAAGAACAGATACAAAAATATTCTTCCCTGTAAGTTCCAATGTGACTTCCAGCTAAATGACTGTTCAATATGTTATTGCTTTCTGCTCCCATTAAGATTTACAGCCTCGGAAACCCTGTACAGGGTCGCTATGAGTCGGAACCGACTCCACGGCACATAACAACAACAACAGTGCCATAAAGTCAGTCCTGATTTATAGCACCCTGTGTAGGGTTTCTATGGAGTGGCTGGTGCTCAGTATGGTGGTGGTGGCTGTGTGCCCTCGAGTTGGTCCCTATTCTGGCAGCCCTGTGTAGGGCTTCTGAGGCTGGAAATCTTTATGGGAGGAGAAAGCCTCATCTTTCTCCCATGGATATACTGGTAGATTCAAACAGCTGACCTTGTGGTTAGCAGTCCAGTTCATAATCCACTACACTACCAGAGCGCCTTGGTGCTCAATATTCACATATGTATATGCAGTTTGAATTAACTTAAAACCTTTATGCTAATTTCCCCTAGCTTTCACACATAAACACATACACATACACACCTACTCAGAGTCAGTGTGAATTTAGTAATAAATTTTGTTTGTTCAGTAACAAGTACACAGTGTTATGTCCCTTTTAAATTATTTATTCATTCTGAAAATCAGAAGAATCTTAAATATTTTTTCAGACATTCCTGAATTTTATTAGGATAGTATTTAATCAGCATTGCTAAATCACTCATTTTAAAGTCTTAAAAATAAGAACTGCCTTCTCTGTGTGTAACTTTTAAGACTCATGTCACAATGTCAATTTATTTCACACATTTTTAAGTTTAGAAAAATGTCTATAGTACCCACCTGAATATGGGAACAATGATACTACCAGAATGCATTATACTTTTAATCATTTCAGATACCAGAAGGAAATAACAATAATTATTTTTTCCCATGTTTTATTCATAGACACCAATTACCAGTATAATGTTATGAATATATATGTATAACCAAATACTAACTGGACAACTTCTTATAGTAATTACCAGCCCCATTTATATACAGTAACACATAGGATTGCAGCATGGCACACTGACCCTGATTTTCATGAAGTCATAAACCAAAAGGGGGCTCGGAGGGAATGAAAAAGAATGCAGTTGAATTTTAATCAATAAGGGTTAAAATTTTTAAATGCAGTTGAATTTTATTCAACAAGGAAGACACAAATTTCATTTTGGGAAGTGACAAGTGAATCTCTGCATTTTAGAAATGGAATAGACCATGGGTTGGAATGGCGTTTGCTGTTGTTGTTGTTGTTAAGTGCTGTAAAGTCAGTTCCAACTCATAGCAACCCTATATAGGGTTTCCAGGGAGTGACTGGTGAGCTTGAACAGTCAACACTGTGGTTCAAACTGACCTTGAAGTCCAGTGCAGGAATAACACTAATGCCAAAAGTAATAGCCACACCATTATCTGAGTGTCAGTGTGGGAAAAACCCTAAATTCCAAACTAATGAGTAGATTAGCTTCTATGAACAAAATAACCAGTTTGATTCAAGACATGAAAGAAAACAAGCAATGAAGGGCAGGTAATGGAGGATTTTGAAACTTTAAAATTTTTAATTTGATAATCACAACAATTGCCTGTTTATTGTTGTCTTAGGCCAGGTTTTCTAGAGATGCAAAACCAGTGAAACACGTATGTGTAATAGAGAGAGAAAGAAGTTTATTATCAAGGAAAGAGCTTACAATTGCAAAATCCCAGGTCCCCAGCAGAAGAGAGAGAGAGTTCCTACTCTATGTTCATTATATTGAGAGCAGGCTAAACCCCAAGGAAGCTTCTCTTCAATTGATAGGCTACTCATAGCCACTCATCCTAGAATGAATCATATCCATATTAGGTTTCATCACCATGGGAATAAGCACATCTCAGTTGCTAAAGCTCTGGAAATCATGACTTAGGCTAGTTGACACAAAACCCTAACCATTACAAATGTATAAATATTTGAACTAGACATCACTTCTAACGTATATTGTAAAGCTGATTCAGACAAATATATAAAGATTTATTTTCCTGGATAAACCATTAACTAAATATCCTCAGTAAAAGATGTTTTGTTTTGTTTTTTCCCACTGGGAAAGTTATTGAAAAATTAAATTTGACTAGAATGAGACATAGACAAAGGAGTCCTGGGCGTAGGATAAGCACTGAACTACTAACCACAGATTGTCAGTTCAAACCCACCAGCCACTCTTTGGAAGCCCGATACAGCATTGCTGTGAGTTAGCACTGACTTGACCACTAACAACAGCAGCAGACCTAGACCAAGTCCTTACATACCTGTAGACTAGTGTGAGCTACCATTTGTGCTCTACAGAAAGACTTTTGGCATTGTCTTTTAGTACTCTTTTTATTGTCATTAAAACGATGGAGAAGAAATAGCATACTTTTAGTTTGTTTCTCTAATTAGCCAAAGGTTCTAAATTAAATTACTAATTTTAATTTCTACAATTAAATGCCTAAATAATAAGTATCAAATTCCAAATGTTAGAAGCTCACTAAGCTGAGATCTTAGTTGTAACACAAGTGAAATGAATAAATATAAAATAATTGGGCTACACCACAGGTTGAAAGCATACCTCTGTGAAAATGTGTTTGTAATCTTATCTCTAGTCAAAAGGAATTTCTGGTTATCTTTGACTTAGGTTATATATAAGACTTTTGTTTAAACATACATGATACTGATGACTCTTTTATGGTGGGGAATTCACAGATGATGCTACAAGAGTGCCTCTTGGTGTTGAAGGTGGGTATATCAATGCCAGCTTCATTAAGATCCCAGTGGGGAAAGAAGAGTTTGTTTACATTGCCTGCCAAGGACCTCTCCCAACAACTGTTGGAGACTTCTGGCAGATGATTTGGGAACAAAAATCCTCAGTGATAGCCATGATGACCCAGGAAGTAGAAGGAGAAAAAATCAAATGTCAGCGCTATTGGCCTAACATCCTGGGCAAAACAACAATGGTCAGTGACAAGCTGCGCCTGGCTCTTGTAAGAATGCAGCAGCTGAAGGGATTTGTCGTGAGGGCCATGACCCTAGAAGATATTCAGGTAAGTGAATCACATTTTTCTGTTTACTAAGGCTTATCTCCTAACTGGAAGTCAGGCCTGGACTCTTTCCACGTTTTCATCAATTGATTTCTAGACAAAAGCCATTTCAATAGAACTAATGTCACTTTTTTTTGTTGTTTGTTTGTTTAATCTAGTGTAAATATTAAATGTAAACACCCCCGTCCTTTATGAATTCTCCCAAAAGGTTTCCTCCAGTATATACTGTACTAAAATGAAAATGAAACTTTAGATGTGATTGTCCATCACCTTTTACTTACTGATAGCACAAATGTCCCGAAGCTATAGCAGACAACTTGCTTAAGGTCTGCCATCTAAGTAGATACACTAAAGCTGTCAGTAACGATTTCTAAGTAGAAGATACTCCCTTTTAAGAGCAACTTAGTATCATACTTGGAAATACATGGACAATTATAGCATAAATAGTTCTCATTCATATAGGTCTTAGTTACCTAATCACTGAATAAATTCACCTTGAATTAGATTAGTGAGCATACCTTAAATAAAGCTGTGACTATCTCCTAATTCCAAACCCCCTCTCCCAGTAACCTTTCAGAAATTCTAAAGGGGTGTGAATAATGTGTTTCCTGTAGCTTAATTAAACATGAAGAGTGACTGAGTTAATTCTTCTAGAATCATGGTTTTTGATATGATTTTACTAAGAATTAAAGATGGTGCCTCCTTATTCATTTACACGTCCTATTCAATACCTAGGCGAGCACAATTGTTCAGTCTTCCTCACATAATTTTATCCATTTAATCACCGTATGTTCATAGAGCTTAGGTCATTATATGCTCAAGGGACACTTAACAACACAAATGAAATTCCTGACCTTGTGGAGCTTAACCTTCAAATAAGGAGACACTGGTGTTGACATTAGACAATTGGTTAGAGAAGAGTGGGAGGCATATCATCATTTTAAATAGGCCTGAGAAGGTAGAATTTGGTGGGGGTGGATTTAAATCCTGAAGGCATTGAAGAGGAATATCTGAAGGAAAACATTTCAGTGGGTGTGTGTGTGGGGGGGGGGGGGGGGACGTGCATAAGCTCTGAGATTGAAGTGTGCCCAGTGCATTTACAAGACCTCAAACCAGTCATTGTAGCTGGAGTGAAGTGGCCAGAGAAAAGGGGGGGTGTATACAACAGGACTGATGTTGGAATACTCAAAGGCCATTGCAATGATTTTGGCTTTTATCTGGGATAGAATAATATTTGAATTGAGATCACCGCTTCCTTTATCAATTTCTGGTTTGTTTTCAGGGTTTCCAAAATGGAGTTTTTTATCACTATTTAAAATGTGAATCTAGTAGCCTTCTTGGTTAAAGTTCCTATATGTATGTGTTGCTTAATGGGGCTTTTCTTATCTCCTGCACTTTCAAAATAAAGTCAGAATTTGAAAATCAAATGAAGAACTAATTATATGTGAACAACACAGTAAGCCTTTATCTACTCGTTCTGTTGTATCGTTTCAGACGGGAGAGATACGACATATTTCTCACCTGAATTTTACTGCCTGGCCTGACCACGATACGCCTTCCCAGCCAGATGACCTGCTCACTTTTATCTCTTATATGAGACACATTCACAACTCAGGCCCAATCATCACTCACTGCAGTGCTGGCATTGGACGTTCAGGGACCCTGATATGCATAGATGTGGTTCTAGAATTAATCAGTCAAGATCTTGAAGTGAGTAAATGCTATACAAGCATTTGACCAGAAATAATGATGCAATCCAGTTTTTTAATAATGTGTTCGGATCTTGAGTATTTTGTATTTACCAGGAGTCCTGATGTGGCTCTGTAGGATAAGCAGTAGACTGCTGACAACAAGGTCGGCAGTTCAAAAGCACAAGCTGCTCCTCAGAAACCCTGTGCTTGCTATGAGTACTTAACAACAAATACAATGAATACCTTAATTGCCCTACAATATAGGATTGCTATTTAAAACCTCGCAGAGTGTAATAAAGAAAAAGTAATACTTCAAATTTATATGTATTATACTTTTTTTTAAAGAGCGTTCAAAAGTCCCTTAACCAGTATTGCATTTTAACCTTTATAGTCTTTAAGCTTTCCTAAAGCCAGGAGCTTTGGTAGCGTAGTGGTTATGAATCAGGCTGCTGGCTGTTCAAAACTACCAGCTGTTCCGTGGGAGAAAGATGAGGCTTTCTGCTCCTGTAAAGATTTACAGCCTCGAAAACCCTGTACAGGGTCCCTGTGAGTCGGAACTGACTCCATGGCACATAACAACAACAACAAAGCCAGTATTGTTATAATTCTTTTAGGGCTAGAAATAGTGAAGCAATAAAGAACTATTTTTTAAGTGAAATGCTAGGTTTTTTGTTTGCTTTTTTTAACTACCAACAGGTGGGAGATGTGTACTTTGTTATTTGTTGTTAAGTGCCATCAAGCTGGTTCTGACACATGGCAGCCCTAAATACAGTTTCTGAGATGCAGCTGGTGAGAGCATTCTGAGATGAACCTTGTGGTTCAAACCAACCTGTGGTCCAGTGTTTAGCCCATAACGAAACATTAAATAGTCTATCTCTAAATAGTTGCTCTCAAATGTTTTTTTACTGTATAAACAAAGTTACTTTTCTTATAACTTTTTACAGTATATTGAATAAAGGTTTACAAAGCAAATCATCAGTTTTACATTCAACAAATCATATACTTTGCTTCATTACAGTGACTACAATCCCCTCCATGTACCATCAGTTAACAGTATTTACCTCTGTTCATTTGAACTCTTGCATTCCTCCCTGTGTTTCCTCTGGCTGCCTTCATGTTTTCTCTGTCAACCTCCCTTTTGTTGTATATAATATTACTATTGAACCTAAATTAGTATAAACCTTGCTTATTATACTAAATGAGTCCTGGTCTGGTGCTGTGAGTTAATGCGCTGGACTGCAAGGTCGGTTTGAATCACAAGCTCAGCAGCCGTTCCTTGGAAACCCTATGAAGGCTGGCTATGAGTCAGAACTGACTTGATAGTGCAACAACATTATACTAAAGAGTTCTGGCAGTGTAGTGGGTTACAAGTTGGGCTGCTGATCAAAAGTTCAGCAATTCAGAAACCTGATACAGGGTCGCTATGAGTTGGAACCAACTCGCCAGCACACAACCACCACCATCACTGTGCTGGAATGTCTTACCATGTATGTTGTTGGTTAAATGCCGTCAAGTTGGTTCTGACTCATAGTGTCCCTGTATATAAGATTTCCAAGGAGTGGCTGGTGCATTTGGACCACCAACCTTCCGGTTAGCAGTCCAGTGCTTATCCTACAGCACCACACTTTGTATAGTATATAATTAAAAAGATATAATTAAAATTATTATCTCTTAAAGAATTTTAGTTCAAAACTGTTCTATCTTGCTCCTGTATTCTGTATTATATAATACTATGTTTTTATAATAATCTACTGTAATATTTAAGGAGCTCTGGTAGCGTAGTGGTTACAAATCGGGCTGTGAACCACAAGGTCAGCAGTTTGAAACTACCAGCTGTTCTGCAGGAAAAAGATGAGGCTTTCTGATCCCGTAAAGATTTACAGCTTTAGAAACCCTGTATAGGGTCGCTATGAGTCAGAACCGATTCCACGGCACATCACCACCACCACCACCACTCTAGTATTTAAGTAGTACAAAACCAAATGGTCTGTTTGTCCATTATTTTGAACTGTTAAATATCAGCTAATATTAAAGATTAGGACTTGTTTTCTATAGAGCATAATGTAGGAAAGAAATGGTTTTTGTTTTGTTCTATAAATTTGTGATGATATAAATTAGTCAACTTTCAGAGGTAAGAGAATTTCCGTTGAGGATTTTCAAATAGAAAAACATTTTTTGATAACTTCAAAACATCATAGATATACAAAACAATGCTAAAGTTAGTTCAACTCATTTTATCCAAGACAATTTCTCAAAGCTACTAGTCAGAAAAGTAAAGTGGAGTACAAAATTCTCCACAAGCCCTTTGGGGTTCAAATTTGATTACATTTTGCATGTAATATACATTGTGTTTACTTTGGCAGTTTGACATCTCTGATCTAGTGCGCTGCATGCGACTGCAAAGACATGGAATGGTTCAAACTGAGGTGAGTTTTGATTGATGTCTTGTAATGAAGATTTTACTTCAAAATTTTAGTGATTTAAAAGTTTCTGTTAAGTTATTTTTCCTCTTTCGATGATTCCTATTTTATATATAGCATAAAACAAATCATTATTTTTTACAGTGAGTGGCCTTTTGTTTTTTTTCTTGAGTATAAAGGCTAATTCAGGAAAAAATTAAACTATTCTAGACTATCTTTTTTTTTTTTTTCTTAAATGTTTTATTGTGAATTATGTGATAGTTTACATGGGAGAACATTAGTTTTATATTCATTCTGTCGTATATCGTCTCATTGCCATGGTTACAATCCCCTCCATGCAATCCTTCCCCCGTGCCCCGCAAGTCTTCAGCACACAGTCGCTCTCCCTCTCTGGGTCTAGAGTCTCCAGCTGCTCCATAGCTCCACATCATCATCTCTGGCTCCATTTCAGGCATCAAAGCTTCTCTGGGTAGGGTCCCACTCTCTGCTCTCCTCCCTTGATGGTCCTAGGGACCTCTGCTCCTAGACTGAAAAGTCAATCACTCCCCTCCTTGCTATAAAACATCCACCTTTACACTTCCAACCCTCACAGTCAGTCCTAATAACAATTATTCACTATTGTATCACCAGAGACCAGTCTGCATTTCATGCATCAGCCCCGCCTAGTCAGATTGAATACTACTCACTGGAGATTCTACCTTCCTCCAGGCCCTCTGGGTCTAGGTTCCCTCTTGAAAGCTTGTAAGCCAGTCACTTGTTGCCTTTGTAGCCCCCCACCCCCCATTTTGTGTAACCAATGTCCAAGTTGCCCATCCCTGTCTACTCTATGTGTGGAGGGGGTGGGAATGATTCTTGCTGTAAGGACTTATTCTCTCTTTTGAGCTACTGCTTCCACAGGTGTAGGTAGACTGTCTTTTTAAAGTATCTTGATTTTTTTTTTAAATAAGAAAATTATTATCTGCACTGAATAGATAACAGATCATTGTTGGAATATTGAATGCCGAGATGAAGGGATGGTACATTTTAACATGTAATCAATACGTATTAATTACCACATCATTCTTTCTGCATTTCCAGTCAAACAGTGTGTTCTAGGGGGCAAAAATGGTTTACACTCAATAAGCAACCTAAAGGTTGGCAGTTAAAACTCACATAAAAATTCGGCAGTGTTAAGTAGAAGGCAGTCTGGAATTGCTTAGCTTGGAGAAGATACTCTGAGAGAGATTGTTGTCGGGAAGGCTGTTGTTAAGGTGCCACTGAGTTCGTTCTAACTCCAAGAGATCCAGTGTGCAACCGAATGGAACACTGCCTGATCCTGCAATCTCCCCACAAGGGAGTTTATATCTCTTACCTGAAACCAAACCATGGGTTATGTCATCTGCTGACTTATAGAATTGTTTCCATATTACTTTGAGTATCTGTCTTCATTAAGTAATTCTGATGGTATGTGTTGGGGGGCAGGGAAGGATATGAAAACTATTGCCACACATCCATATATTCATAGTTCTCTGTCTCTTGGAGAATATAAAACTTTACCATCTCAAAAGTTAGTATTTGCTTACACTCCCTTCATATATTTCTATTCTAATTAAGTCCCCTAAATATTAAGCTGATATAAGCTCCCTTTTTTGAGGTAAAGAAAAACACATTGATCTCTATATAAATAGTTCTTTAGACATATTTGGGAGCTTAGTGACTTTGTACCATAAGCAGTGGACTGCGAGCCACAAGGTCATTTGGTTGAAGCCCCAGACACCCTGCAAAGATTTACCACCTTAGAAACGCTATACTCGGAACTAACTCCACAGGAACTAACTCCACAGGAACTAACTCCACAGCACCTGACAGCAACAAGACACACATCTCACATTCATTCATTTGTTCATTCAACAGGTATTTATGGAATGTCTACCTGGTGCCAGGCACTCTTCTAGGTACTTAGAGCACATCAGTGAATAAAAACAGAGAGAACTTATATGCTATCAAGGTGGTAATGAAAAAGACAGATATTAGACACATTAAATGAGCAGATTCCATAGACTCTTTGAAAGTGCCTTAGAGTAGGGTCCAAGGGAATAGTCATGGCAGGTTCGGGGTACTATCATTTGAAATAGGGTGGTGCCATTGAGAAAGAGTCACACTTAAGCAAAGCTGTGAGGAAAGGAGTCATCAGATAACTGGGAAGGAGTTTCTAGGCCGAATGGGACATGTGCATGGAAGTCCACGTGAGAGTGTTTTGTGTGTGCTCAACAATGGTCTAGGCCAGGTTAGAGCGAGGGGACTCGCCTGCAGCGGGAACTGCAGTGGCATCAACCATGGGCTTTCCTGGTCGGCCGATACTGGGGAACTGGACCCTGCGGGTGCCTATGTCTCCGCCCAGCTACAGGGATGGTGGCCACACAGCAGCAGATGAACCCCGCCCAGCTGGTACTGCCGCAGCAAGACTCCAGCACCCACTACCCCATCTGGCTACTCAAGTGCAAGCATGAGCAGGCCAACTGGGACCTCCGCGAGCACCTTGACTACATGAGCCACATGTCGGAGTTTGCGTGCAAGCCGTGATTGAACCTATAGAAGTTGCTAGGGAGTGGGGGTTGCTGATGCAACCAGTGGTCAGGGAACTGGTGAAGTGGACTAGTCAAAGAAATAAAAGCCTTCAGATCCTAAAAAACAGAATGATCAAGGCCAGTGTGGCTGGGCTGGAGCTAGGGTGGAGAGGAGGGCAGGCAGGAGGGAAGGGCCACAGTTTGGTGAAGTGGACGCCATCGCAGGATAGTCAGGGAATGGTGGCAACTGGCACATTCTAAAGGCTACCTCTGGCTGTTCTGTTCAAATGAAACCTGATTTGAGGAGAACGAACAAGGCTGGAAGCAGGGAAGCCCAGTAGATGGCAAGCAGCAATTGTCCAGACCAGAGTGGTAGCTGTGGATCCAATGAGAAGAGAGCACTGTGGGAAGTGAGTTTGCTGATGGATTTAAGTGGTGTAAGAGAAAGTCTAAGGATGAACATGTGGAAAAGTTAAAACACAGCTGAGCAAGAAGGATCACATGTATTCCTGATCCCAAAGAGTGCCTTGTTAAGTACTATCAAGTCAGTTCCGGTTCATAGCAACCCTTTATTGGGTTTCCGAGGAGTGACTGGTGAGTTTGAACTGCTGACCTTGAAGTTCAAAGTGACCTTGTGGTTGAGTACTTATCCTGCAGTGCCACACCAGGATGCCACAGAGTGATTAGGGTTTAGAAAGTGCTCTTACATTCTTCACTCTCAGCTCAGCATCTGTGCTCGCTCACATACACAGCTGCACTATTTTTATGGCTTTTTTCTATACTCAATTCTGTATCTTGCTGTACTCATCATAAACTAAAATAAATTTCCATTATTTCAAAACTCCTTAGACGTCACTTGCAATCATGGTGTGGCGATATACAGTAGTTACATCATATATTGAAGTCTTCTCTCTTTTTTATTTTGCGGTAGGATCAGTATATTTTCTGCTATCAAGTTATCCTTTACGTTCTGACACGTCTTCAGTCTGAAGAAGAACAGAAGGAGCAGCAGCCGCCTCTGAAATGACGCAGAAAGAGCAGTCTTCTAGAAGTCTTCCATTTTTCTCAGAAACCTCCAGAATACTGTGGCTCTCTCCTTAAAATAACGATGGCAGGGCAAGTCCGCTGTTCTCTTCCTTTAGAGGGCCAATCTTCATAACAACGAGTAATGTTGAAATGCTGGATTTTTCACAGCTGCTTTAACCTGTGTGAATTATTAAAAATTGGTTAACACTAAACTGAACAATGCAGTTTACTACACTGACTTTTTGGTTTAGAAGTCTTAGGGATAATTACGACAGCATTTGATCATCGTGGGACATTGTTACAAGAACACTTAGAGTCTATTTTTAATGCCACCAATCTTGTTTAATAGCAAAATTCTTTCTCAGTATTTTAATAAAGTAGAGTTATTTTATAGGGGATACTTGAAACCAGTATTTAAGCTTTAAGTGACAATACTATTGGCATAGAAAAAAAGTAGCAAATGTTTACTGTATCAATTTCTAATGTTTACTATAGAGAATTTCCTGTAATATATTTATATACTTTTTCATGAGAATGGAGTTATTGGATATCTGTTTGTAACTGATGCATCGTCTCACTTTGTAAATAAAAATACACCTTAAAACATGCGCAAGCCAGTAATGTGTGCACACAAATCTTTTCAGTGTTCATGTTAGATCATCCCCCTTCATCACCTCCAAGTGGGAAACCTGGTGAAACTTTCTCCCTATGTTGGTATTGGATTTAACAATGCCTGAGCCCAAGTGAAGGCAGGTACTTCTGGACCATCTTCCCAGTTGGTCCCAGTCCCTCCAGTTACAGGAACCCGGAGTGTTGTCAGAACCCTGGCAAGTCTTCATCAAGGTCTGATATGGCATCAGATACTGGCTAACAGTAGTTTAGAGTCAGCCTCCCCTTCTGCTCTTTTAAATGGTGCCAGCGTACTGTGCCTCCCTGATACGTCAGTCACAATAGTGTCAAATCCCGGTCTCAGTTACCTTCAAAATAGCTCAGCTGGCCAAGGAATGATTAAAGAAAACACTATTCCATTTATATTTGGTTCTGCCAAACAGAAAAGACAAGACTTCAGCCTCTAAGAGCCTTCCTCCATTCTGCCCCATAGCACCTTTCCAAGACCCAGAAGACTGCATGACCCATCTTCATAGAATTGCACCAAGTCTGAACTACTTGCCTGAAATTTCTGGACTTGCTGGAAACTGTTCCTGAGTATCTGAAGCTATTTGGGCACAAAAGACAATAATTTAAATATGTAGTACTCCACTTGGATATATGTGCCTCCCCACCAGGTAACAAAGGAGCTCTGGTAGTTGTGATTACTAATCGGGCTGTGAACCGCAAGGTCAGCAGTTCGAAACTACCAGCTGCTTTGCGGGTGAAAGATACGGCTTTCTGCTCCCATAAAGATTTACAGCCTCAGAAGTCCTATAAAGGGTCGCTGTGGGTCAGAACCAACTCGACGGCACACAGCAACAACAACCAGGTAACAGGATTGAACTCTAACATGGAAGTAGTTTAGAGTCTGTCAAGAAAGCCTCATCACCACCATACCTTCTCCAGTAAAAACAGTTTTGACATATTGGGCTGTAGCTTGATATTCCATTTGAAAAGAGGGTTCTGCTGCTTTAAAAAGTATGTAGAACTCTCTGTTCTAAGGGAGTTGGAATGATGAGGCCTTGTTTTCCTGTCCTGGGCATGTGAAACTAGGCAAGCAGGCTCTGGGAGCCAGTGCAGCTGGAGACAGCTACCATCTGAGGTCAGCATGAGTGGGAGAGGGGAACGCTGGAGAAAGATCTTTTTGTCTGGAAAGAATGTAGCTGGGAAATAGAACCCCAAACCCACTGTTCGGAGTCATTTTCAACTTATAATGATCCGGTAGGACAGAATCGAACTGCCCCTACGGTTTCCAAAGCTGTAAATCTTTTCAGAGGCAGATAGCTATATCTTTCTTCCATGGAACAGTTGATGGGGTCAGATGACCATTTGGTTAGCAGCCAAGCACTTCAACCACTGTGCCACCGGGGCTCCTCTCAGGAAATGGAAACTGAAGAAAATGCTGGTTTCTGTTTACAAGCCTTGAGTGGAAACTTTTACATAGGAAACCCGTTACTGATTTCATGTGCTTCTGACGCCCACTGTGGAATGAAGCGGACCATTTGCTAGAGGCCCTCTGGTTACCAAGGAAGGCAAGCCCCATAGGGCTGGGTGGCACAAGGAGGCATACAGTATCTAAGATGAACAAATACAATTCAGCTCTTAACACGGGTTGTATTAGTTAGCCTGACAATTGCTGTGAAATCGATTCTGAATCATAGCGGGCCTCTGGGCATGTCAGTAAAACTGCGCTCCCTAGGGGTCTTCAGTGGTATTGCAAAAGGTAACTAGACATCTTCTGAGGCACTTCTGGGTAGATTCAAACCACCAACCTTTTTGTTAAGAGCTGAGTGTTTAATCATTGCACCATCAAGACTCCATTTTAGTTAACTAAGATAAGCACTGGACTGCTAACCACAGGTCGACAGTTCAAACTCACCAGCCACTCCTCAGAAACCTTATACTGATGCAACAGCACTTATCAGCAAAATATTATAAAATATAAACCTAAAACATACAGTGCTTCAAATACAAGAGAAGTTTGTATCCCGTTTATCTAATAGTTGTGAACAGTTTGGTGGTCCAGCTCTCTGTTCCAGTTTTAAGGAACCCAGGCTAATGGAGGCTTTTCTATAAACACAGAGCTTCCAACGTCATCCTGGGAATTACATCCATTCCTCCAACCTGAAAGGAATGGAGTATTTTAGAACAAACCTGGAAACAAATCATCACTAGCAGTCACATTCTATAAGTAAAAGCTGGCCAAATAGCTCCTGGTACAGGAGCTTGGATTTTTTCTTCAGTTCCCCCAGCTTGAGAAATGCTGAGCGTGTTCTTCTTTTTTGGTTTTCTGATTCCAGATCTTTGCACATTTTGTTGTAATATTTGGCTTTATCTTCTCGAGCTGATCTTTGAAATTTTCTGTTC
>NW_006408627.1:6591022-6592785 GCF_000296735.1 Chrysochloris asiatica
CCAGGATTGGACAGTGTTTCATTGTGCTGTGCATAAGGTCACTATGGGTCGGTACTGACTCAATGGCACCTAACAACAACAACAACAACAGGGAAGCTAGAAAATGTCGATTATGATAACTAAGCTGTAGTAGTCCTGGTATGGTACAGTAGATTAAGCATTGGACCTCTAACCAGAAGGTTGGTGGTTCAAACCCAACCACTCCTGAGAAACTATACAGGGTTGCTATGAGAACCAACTCGATGGCACTTAACAGCAACATTCTATAGAAGGGGAAGCACAAATATATGTTGAGCTAAAGTCTCATATTCTTAAAGAATAATATCTTGGTACAGTCTTGGACATAGCAGAATTAGAAATCATTTCATCCCCAAAACAAAAGTTTGGTACTTATAATCCGTGGACATGTTTTTGAATTCTCAGAATTGTTGAAGGAAACTGGATTTTTTCTTTTGCATCTGTGGTTTCTAGATATGCTTTCAGATCTCTTGGTTTTGAAATGATGAAATATAATTAAAAGAACAGCTGCAGCTATCTTCCAGTCTATGGTTGATAGAAAATGTGTATCCATTTTACATAATTCGGAATACTCAAGATACATAATTAAAGTAAAGATAATTGTGGCAAATATTGTGATTTAACCTACATATGTAAGAGTCAATTTAAATTCTAATGCATCAGTTAGGGATGACATTTGACTGCAAGCAACCAAAAGCCAACCTAGCAAATTACAGATTTATTTTCTTTCCTTGAAAACCCAAGTTCATAAAGTAGAGAGTTGCTGGGATTGATTCTACATCTCAAGAATACGGACAGCTCAACAATTTTCTTGGCCTTTCGCTGCAGCCATCACATGCGCACACCAGAAAGGAAATAGGAGGAATTGACAAGGAAGAAGTCAGTCAGTGCCTAGGGAATGAAACCAAAATTTCCCAGAAATCATGAGCAAATTTAGCGTTTTAGAGCTATGTCAAATGGCCACCACTGGTTTCAAGACAGTTGATTTTAACTAGATAAATTGCTATGCTAAACAAAATTTTGGATATGTTAATAAGAATGAAAGTGCTGTGGATAAAGGATAGCAGCATGCAGTGTGTGTGTTTTCCAGTTCCGCAGTCCTGGTCAGATGCTGTAGGGTCAGCATCAGATTGCAAACCACAAGGTCAGCAGTTAAAACGCACCAGCATCTCCTTGGAAACCCTACGTAGGGTCTATAAGAATCAGAACCAACTAGATGGCACTTAACAACAACATCGGCAGTTCTCATCACTCCTTAGTAGCTAAATCTGTGTCTCTCATTTAAATTCATTCTGATTCAGTTTGTCTGTATTCACCTGAAACAGAAGAAAAGAAGTCAGGAATCAGAGGAGGAGCTAATTAATTGCCATGACAACATTATTGATTTTTTTTTTTTTTATTTAGGCTTTGACAAATTTATTGAAACATTCAAGGTACTAGCAGAGAAATCATTCAGCGGTGTGTTACACATCTTACCACTACGTTGACTATAATCTTAAAATTATACACATATTTCATAAGTCGTCTGCCAAAACAAAAAAAGCTGAGTCATTTGGTACATTTGTTAAAGACCAATAAGACCCTGCTTCTGACCATTAAAAAAATCTGATGAAATGAAATGCAGAAGGGTCACTTGTGATACAATAGTGAATGATTGTTATCAGGACTGATTGTGAGGGTTGGAAATGTAAAGGTAGACGTTTTGTAGCAAGGAAGGGAGTGATTAACTCTCCAGTCTAGGAGCG
>NW_006408627.1:6593145-6603737 GCF_000296735.1 Chrysochloris asiatica
TGGGCAGAGCTAGTCATTTGTTACAGCAATCCGAAGAGATGGGGCAAGCACATTGGTCAGAGGCCGAGGAAGCACTGGCAGGACAGGAGGGCTGAGCTGGCAGGTAAGCATGTCCCAGAGAAGCAGCAACAGAGAGCACTCCAGCAGGCTGTGAGGCCGGTGGGTGAGCCCACCACCTACACTAGTTTGGGGGAGGCTCCTGATGTTGAGGTCCACCCTGCCGACTGGGTATACTATGGGTATGCTTGGTAGGGGTATCACTGGGGAGGTGGATAGGGTACCCACATAGGGCCTGGAGAGTAGATGTCAGGCCCTATTAGTTGTTCTGGATAACGTGGGTATGGGGCCAATGAACCGGGGCCTGGATACAATGGGAACTATAAACTGTACCGCTCTTCTCCATGAATGGGACACTGACTCGGTTCAAATTGGCTTGTATGGTTCGAAGCTGTTCAGGACCTGCTGCACCTGTCTTGGAGCCCATTACTAAACATTTTGCTCAAATGATCTATAGCAGAATCCTGATCAAAAGGAGGTAAAATGGAGACTAGAACTCAAATTCTTCTGGAATCCAGACTTACAGGTCACTGGAGTTGGATGAAGCCCTGAAACTTGCCTTGAGGTAGTCTTTAAATCTGATACCGAAACTATCATCCTCTCCATCTTTAAACCAAACAGTAGTAAAATTAGTAAAGAATATTTGTGTTGAGCATTGTGCTTTTAAAAAGTATTATTAAGTGTGGTTGAGTCAGTTCTGACTCATAGCAACGCTGTAGGTTTCCAAGGAGCCGCTGGTGAGCTGAAACCACCAACCTTGCAGTTCAAACCGACTTTGCATTAATCCACAGCACCACATCAAAACTTTAAAAGGATTATATGTGATCAAATTAACCACAGCAACTTGAAATATAAAATGAGAAAAGGGTCAGTGCATTTATGTTAATGTTGTTAAGTGCTGTCAAGTCTATTAAAGACTCAATAGTGACCCTGTATAGTGTTTCTGAGGAGTGATGTTGAGTTTGAACCAACCTTGCATTTCAAATGGTCAAGCTCTCCAGTGCTTATCCTACAGCACCACACCAGGAATATGTTAATAGTGGTGGAATAATTTGAAAAAAGGATAGCAAGAATGGTTGCACAATATAAAGAGTATTGTCACAGAATTGTACCTGTATGAATGGTTTAATAGCTTTATGTATTGTTGTTGTTGAGTGCCTTCGAGTCGGTTCCGACCCATAGCCACCCTGTACAGGGTTTCCGAGGTTGTAAATCTTTACGGGAGTAGAAAGCCTCATCTTTCTCCCGCGGAGCGGCTGGTAGTTTCGAACCACTGACCTTAAGGTTCGCAGCCCGATTCGTAACCACTACGCTACCAGAGCTCCTTAGCTTTATGTATTGGTGGGTATGTTTTCATCAAAAAATAAATATTTGGTAGACAAAACAAGCATCTTTCTGATTTTAATCTGGGATTATCTGAATTTATAACTTGAAAAGTATCCACAGATGGGAAAGATTTTAAAGGCAGTCTGCAACTTTGTAGGTTTAGAAATATAATTTTATGTGTTCACCTAAAAGTAAGTATATTCCAGAAGTACCTTCTAAACAAACTTTCAAGACACTGGTAAACATAGCCAGCGATTTAAACTCACCAGCTGCTCCTCAGGAACCCTATAGAGGGTCAGTATGACTCGGAACCAATGCCATAACACTTAACAACAAGAAGAACAAATATCTAGCAAAATTGAGTACAGTAAAGTTGTATACTCAGTCAGGACTCCTCCTCCTGGTTAGTGATGTGTAAGCAAAGATTGATTAGAAGGTGGTTTGGAGGCTGGGGGAAGAAAACCTTATAGTCTTGATAAGATTTTCTAAATGGGATGGAGCTGAATTACCTTTTCTACATGAGTGGTAGTATTTGTGACTAGGTAAGGAAAGGGAAGAGACTATAACACTTAACTGGTCGGGCCTGGTGTGGTGCTGTTGGTTAATGTGTCAGACTGCAAAGCCACTTGAACTGCAAGGTTGGCGGTTCAAGCTCACCAGCTGCTCCTCAGAAACCCTATACAGGGTCGCTATGGGTAGGAACTGATTCAACGGCACTGAACAGCAACAACAGTGCATTATTTCAAGTGTATTCATGTTATCAAGGAGTTCTGGTAGTGTAGTGGTTACGAATCTGGCTGCAAACCACAAGGTCAGCAGTTCGAAACTACCAGCTGTTCCTCAGGAGAAAGATGAGACTTTCTGCTCGCGTAAAGATTTACAGCCTCAGAAACCCTATACAGGGTCACTATGAGTTGGAACTGACTTCACAGCATGTAATAACAACAACATTCGTGTTATCTACTTTACAATGTGTTCCAGATTATATATGGTTTTCTTTTCAAGAAAAGAAATTGAGCTGAGAGGCTGCCACTTGTCCAAGGTTGCCTAAATAACCTGTGGAAGAGCTAGGATTCTCTTTTTTTTAAACTGTTTTATTGTAAATTATGTGATAGTTTACATGGGAGAACATTAGGTTTATTTACATTGCCATGGTTACAATTCCCTCCATGCATCATCAACCAACCAAATTGTATACCCCGCAAGCCTGTCTACCGGTGGTCAGTACACAGCCCCTCTCTCTCTCTGGGTCTAGAGTTCCCAGCAGCTCCATCTCCATGTCATCATCTCTGCCTCCATCTCTGGCATCACTTCTTATCTGGGTAGGGTCCTGTATTCCGCTCTTCTCCCTTGATGGTCCTAGGGGCGTCTGTTCCTGGCCTGCAAAGCCAACCACTCCCCTCCTTTTGCTACAAAACGTCTACCTTTACATTTCCAACCCTCACAGTCAGTCCTGATAGTAATTATTCACTGTTGTACATGAGTGCTATCCACATCTCCTTTCATCAGTCCCACCCAGACAGATTGACTACTACTGAGTGGAGAGTCTACCTACTTCCACACCCTCTGGATCTAGGCTCCCTCTTGAAAGCTTATAAGCCAGTCACTTCTTACCTTTGTAGCCCCTCCTCCCCCATTTTGGGTAGCCAATGTCCAAGTTGCCCCATCCCTGTCTACCCTGTGTATCGAGGGGGTGGGAATGATCCTCACTGTAAAAATTTGTTCCCTCTTTTGAACTACTGCACCCATAGGTATAGGTCAAATTCATCAAATTGTATCATATTATTCTTTTTTCCTCTTCTTTCTTCTTCTAGTTGAGCTCTGATCATCCAGCCATTGAAGCCAGGTCAAGTGGGTATTATCTGCACGTGTGGGTGTTCTTATGCATATGCCCTCTCTTCTTATCAGCTGGATGCTTCAGTCTCCACTCTAGTCCTCTGTAAGCCCAGGTTCTTTTGACTGTACTGTGCTGTCTCAGCTAGCCATATGACTCCTTTCCTGATACAGTACTGGGATCATTCTGCTAAATATTATTGCTCTGGCCCTGCTTCTTCTGAATGTCATATGTTGTTGTTAGGTGCTGTTGAATCAGTTCCAGCCCATAGCAACTTTATGAACAACCAAACAAAATACTGCCCAGTCCTGTACCTTCGTCACAATTGTGATGTTTGAGCCACTGTTGTTACCATTGTGTCATTCACCTTGTTGAGTGTCATCCTCTTTTTTGCTGACCCTCCATTCTAGTAAAGATGCTGTCATTCTCCAGGGATTGGTCCTCCTAACAACATGTCCAAAGTATAAGAGACTGTCTCACCATGCTTGCTTCTATGGGTCATTCTGACTGTACTTCTTCCAAGACAGATTTGTTCGTTCTTCTAGAAGCCCATGGTACTTTCAATATTCTTCACTAACACCATGATTCAAATGCATTGATTCCCCTGTGGTCTCTCTTATTCACTGTCCAACTTTCACATGCAATGAGGTCACTGAAAATACCATGGCTTGGCTCAGGCACACCTTAGCCCTCTGAGTGATATCTTTGCTCTTATATGTCTTTTGATTTCTTGACTTTTGCTTCCATGCCCAGCTTTTAGAAACTCAATAGTATTAAAATCAGTTAGAAGACAGTGTATTCAATTAGAGCATGTGATAGTTAAGGTTTTGTATCAACTTGACTGGGCCAGGATTCCCAGTGGTTTGGCAGCTATGCAGTAATGCAATGTGGCAGTTATGTGATCTGATGTGATAAACCAGTAAAAGGATAGGGTTGGGCTACAAGACCCTCAAAGCATCACAACTCTGACCCAGTGTAAGGGAGTTTCCCAGGGGTGTGAGAGGCAACATCTTTTATTTTACAAAGATGAAAGGAGAGAGAAGTGAGCAGAGAAAGAGGAATGTACTACCACTGAGAAAGAAAAGTCCGGAGTAGAGTGCATCCATTGGACTTGGGGGCCCTGCACTGTGAAGCTTTTAGATTGATGCAAGACACCTGGGAATCTCTATGGAATGCTGGACCAAGAGATGCTGACAAGAGACAAAAACCCTGCTTAGAGCTGCCACTCTGAATTCGGACTTCTAGCCTCAGACCGCTAACCATAAGGTCAGTGGTTCAAACCCATCAGCCGCTTCTGGGAAACCTTATGTGGGGTTACTCAGGGTCACTATGAGTCAGAAGTTAACAACAGCACTTAACAACAACAACAAAACTGTGAGAGAATACACCTCTGTTTCTTAAAGTCATCCACTTGTGGTATTTCTGCTATAGCATCATTAGATAACTAAGAGAGAGCATTTTTACATTGTCCTAACAATAATCTGTGGACTCCTGGTGAAGTGCTGAAGCATCAGCAGTGGACTGCGAACCCTAAGGTCAGCAGTTCAAACCCACAATCTGCTCCTTGAAAACCCTATATAGGGTTGCTATGAGTCAGAACCGACTCAACAGCACTTAACATAAACAATAATCTGTGGTATCCTGGACATTTTGACTATCTCCAGTTCTCTCAGTAACACATTGAAAAACCATCTCTGAACTTGAAAATCACCTGACTTAACCATTTAAAATTTTTACATTGATTTTTGTTGTTTCTGTCTTAAAGGATGGTATTTGATAGACTTATCTTTATGCTGGGATGCTCTGACTGTGGTATACACCAACCATCCTTAATGCTTTCAGAGAAAAATTGGATTTAACATTTTGTGTTAGGTGCCTAAGTAGAGAAACAACTTAGAAATGCCCTTTGTGTGGATTTTTAAAAAATCTCATGGTAAGGGATGATAGGGATGAACAACTTAGACTTTGACTATCAAAATTGGGATATAAAGACATGAAGTTACTGGCTTACATGCTTTCATGAGGGTGTTTAGGGTCAGAACAAGGCGAGTAAGTCAGAAAGCTCCACAGAACAGTTTTCCTCTTGTCCAGATGGATCTGGTGATGATGGGGATAGGATTTTATGATCCAATAGTGAGTAATTGTTATCAGGACTAATGACGATTATTGCAACTGTAAATGTAGAAGAGGGGGGAACAATTACTTTCTCATTTCAGAAACAGAAGACCCTAGAACCATCAAGAGAGAAGAACATGAGAGGAGCAAGGGATCTTAAATAGAAAAGCGATGGTGACAGAGACAATGGCATAGAGAGACAGAGCAGCAGAGGACTAGGTACTGAGAAAGGCAGTGTGCCTGTGGGCAGGAGGGTGACTTGCAAAATGAGCCCATTGGACATTTAAACAAATAATATATTTTCAACGTGGTATGTGTACATAAAAAGGGGGGGGGTATGGGGATAATAGAGGTAAAGGAGTGTGGTGTGGCTCTGTGGGCTAATGCATCAGACTGCAAAGTTGTTTGAACTGCAAGGTCGGTGGTTCAAGCTCACCAGTCACTCCCTGGAAACCCTATATAAGGTTACTATGGGTCAGAATCTACTCGACAGCACTTCACAATTAATAGAGATGAATAATGTTAGTTGATGGTACGATGCATGGAAGGGAGTGGAATCACTGCAATGACTGGTTGAAAGTATAACTGATGACCTGCCCTATAGACCTTCAGTCAATTCACAATAAAAGCTTAAAATAAAACTCATGGTAGCATTCATTTTAGGCCTTGGAATTTATTAATTCACAACTCTACTAATTATATTCATTACAATGATTCATTCTTCAGTAGACTGTCAACTCTTTGAGGATCAGTACCCTGTCTAATGCATCTGTTGTATATCTCATGTACTGATGGGTAGTACAGACTATTCAGTAAAGAATATTCATCAAATGGAGAAATGGAAATCCCCCAGTAGTAAAGCAACAGTTGAAACTGAACCATCAAGCCACAGGCCTCGTTTGTATGAAATGTACTGTGACACTGAGCCCAGTAAAGCTTCTATGTTACCACCACCACTTCCTTAATGATCATGAAAGCACCATAAATGTTCATTGTCAGTCTATGAATCCACAAGTTCTTGTGAGTCACGAGCTCATCACATACTTGCATTTTCACATACATCAGACAATGTACTTTCTCACACAATTCTAAAGTTACAAATATTAGAATAACGGACCTGGTAGAGTCCTCAAACAAAAATACATCATGTAAGAAGTTATATGACAAAGGTGTCATTTCAAATCAGTAGAGAAAAGATAATATATTTAATATATGCTACTGGCATGATTAATTAATCATTAAAATACTATGTTCTTAGCATACCATACACAAAAATAAATTCAAAGTAGATTAAACATGAATATAGGAGTCCTGGTGTGGCGCTGTGGGCTAATTCATCAGACTGCAAAGTCATTTGAACTGTAAGGTCGGTTGTTCAAGCTCACCAGCTGCTCCTCAGAAACTCTATACAGGGTCACTATGGGTCGGAATCTACTTGGCAGCACTTCACAACAACATATTTAGTCTATATAAATACTAGAAAATACATGAAAAAAATTGTTCTTTAATAATGTCAGAAAAATGAGAACAATGGATTTGAACTATTGCCAGGCACTATTACTTCATAGAAAGACAAGAGTAACACACAGTGACTAGCTAGTAAACATGTTGTGAAAAACCCCCAATGAGAGTTAATACATTTTTTTAAAGCTGGGCACAATTTACAATCCACAAAACATTATAAATATTCTAACATTTAACAGAAGTACAGGTGTTGTGCTGTAGGACAAGCACTGGACTACTAACCACAGTTTCGACAGTTGAAACGTACTGGCCACTCCTCAGAAACCTAATAAAGGGTCACTGTAAGTTGGAACCAACTCCAGAGCACTTAGCAACAACATTTAACAGATATCAGGGTCAAAACACATATTTTTAAAAAACTAGGAAAACTGAGGACTAAGGTATGCCTGACCCAAGCCATGGTATTTTCAATAACCTCATATGGATGCGAAAGCTGGACAGTGAATAAGGAAGATCATAGAAGAATTGATGCCTTTGAGTTGTGGTGTTGGAGGAGAATACTAAAATTGTCATGGACTGCCAAAAGAACCAATAGATCTATTTTGGAAGAAGCGCAGCCAGAGTGCTCCTTGGAGGCCAGGATCGCTAAGCTTCGTCTCTCATACTTTGGACATATTGTCAGGAGGGAACAGTCGCTGGAAAAGGATGTCATGCTGGGTAAGATGGAGGGTCAGAGAAAAAAAGAGGAAGACCCCCAACGAGATGGATCGGCCAGGTGGCATCATTGATGGCTTCGAGTGTGGCGGCGGTAGTGAGGTTGGCCCAGGATCAGACATTGTTTCGTTCTGCTGTGCATGGGGTCACTATGAGTCGGTTCCGACTCGATGGCACCTGACAACAAGTAAAGCTGAAAATGTTAAAAATATGTAACTTCTATGCAGAAAAAGGCACAGAAGAACAAAAGACAAAAGATAGGGGAGATGAAATGTGAGCAAACAGGACACAAGATCTCTATCCATAATATAGTAAAATCTATAAAGGAAAAATTGTAATTAGAAAAATAGACAAAAGACATGAGTCAGCATGTGATGACGAAAAGTGCTTCATCTGAAAACTTTTTAGGATATAATTTTTCATGAGATGTTTTCACAAGTCAGAACAGCAAATGTGAGGGTATTGGTAGTTCTTTAGACTGATGAGACTGTGGAAAGCTCAGCCCTCTTAAGCTCTGCTGTCCAATGCTGCAGGACCATAGTCTGTCCAACATTACATGTGCAATAGCCCAGAAATTCAACTCTTAAGAGGTGTTTCTACAGAACTACCTGCACAGGGGAAGGCTGTTTGTAGCAGCATTGTAATACCAATAAATTGAAAACTGTATGTCTCTAACTAATTGGTTAATTATAATATTTCTATACTATCAAATTGAATCCTGATGTGGTGCTGTACTGCAAAGTCGGTTTGAACCACAAGGTTGGCGGTTCAAGCTCATCAGCTGCTCCTTGGAAACCCTAAGCATGGTCACTATGAGTCAGAACCAACTCTACAGCACTTAACAACAACAACATACAATCAAATGGATTCCTGGGGTGGTGCTGTAGGATCAGTACTGGACTGCAAGCCACAGGTCAGCAGTTCAGACCCGCCAATTGCACCTTAGAGACCCTATACAGGGTCACTATGAGTCAAAACTGACTTGTCGGCACTTAACAACATGCTATCAAATACTTCTAAGTAGCCACTGTAAAATGAGGTAGACCAATGCATACTGACGTGGAAAGATGCTCAATAAAGTGATGAAGTGACTTACAAAACATTTTAAGACCCATTGCTGTCTACTCAA
Organism: Chrysochloris asiatica; assembly: GCF_000296735.1. Classification (NCBI taxonomy): domain Eukaryota; kingdom Metazoa; phylum Chordata; class Mammalia; order Afrosoricida; family Chrysochloridae; genus Chrysochloris; species Chrysochloris asiatica. Next base: position 6,601,785 of record NW_006408627.1, read on the forward strand.
TTCCAAGTCACTTGTATCACAGTTACAATCCAAAATGATAATCAAGTCCTTAAAACAAACAAACAAAATGTTTGCACAAAGGGCTTCATGTAGGATTAAAGCTGTGTGTTCCCTCCTCAGGGCTCTAAAGAACTTGCAAAGTCAAACAATCACATCCTTGTAGGATTCGATGACATCGCCTCTGCACAAAATACCTAGTCAGATTAAATCAACAAGATGAGGATTATTTCATATAACAATAGGCATTACCTATTACCAACCATGATTTTTCTACATGGAAAGACAGGAACACACACAGCAGCTCATGAATATGTTGTGTAAACAGCCCAAAAGAACTTCTGGTAAGGGGTGGAATACACTTTCAAGAAGGGATCCTAGCACAATACATATCCACACAGAAGTATAAATAGCCTAACATCTGTTGTAAATATTCACATAGGCCCTACTAACAGGATCGGTGTATCAGCTCTGTACCGTCTTCCCTGACCTCTGGAAAAGAAAAAGGACTGATCAGGCCAGCGAGTCCCTAACTAGTCCCATGAAGAGATGTGGCTGGCAGGTACAAAAGATCTACTGCCTCTGTTGGCCCAGGAATTGTGGTGGTTTCTTCATCCACCTCCAGGAATGCAATGGTCTCTTTAGCAGAGGTGGTTTTCTCCTCATGATGGCCTTCCGTACAATCAAGGTTCATACTTCCATGTTTGTTCTTCAGTCTCCTCTTGTATGTCTGGTACGCTAGATATTAAAACATGCAATTATTAGATACCGCATTAACAAAGACTATAATTTTATTATGTAATGGTCCATACTTTGAGGGTTTGAGTCATACATGTATAAACACAGAAGTGAAAACAAAGTATCAAGCTAAAAGTGTGTTACAGTGGCAGAACACAAAAGTTTGGACTGAAAACAGAAGTCAGTAAGTTGAGTTGACCAATTTCCATTAAAGTTCTTCTGAATAGGGGCTTCACCCACCTGCAATAATGATAAATCCAACCACTAGTTGAAAGAGCCCATACATCAATGGGAAGTTAAACATCTGGACCAGTTGTTCAGCATTGAAAGATAATTGGAGCATGGTGATACACATCTGAATATTCTGAGTGCCAGTTTCCAAAGAAATAGTCCTGCACCTAGCATTGAAAATGTTCAAGGGTTATAAAACAGCAATAATCCTAGTGCAAGTTTTCTGTTAAACAGCATATAGCAATAATTGTGTACTTATAAGTCATATATAATTAACTTATTCACGAAGCATTGCTATGCCTACACCTTACTTTGTTGTACTGTACTAGTTTGCATGTTGCTACGATGCTGGAAGCTATGCCACTGGTGTTTCAAATACCAGTAGGGTCACCCATGAAGGAACAGTTTCAGGAAAACTCTGAGACTAAGGAAGAAGAAATAGGTGATCCATTTCTGATTAGTACAGGAAGGTGAGTCCCTCAGGTAGGAAGGTACTCAAAATATGGCTGTGCCCTTCAATACACACAGAGTAGACAGGGATGGGCAAGTTGGACATTTTTGGGAGAGGGGGAGGCTACAAAGGCAAGAAGTGATGATCTTACAAGCTTTCAAGAGGAAGCCTAGATCCAGTGGGTGTGGAGGAAGATAGACTCTCCACTGAGTTGTATCCAATCTGTCTGGGCAGGGCTGATGAAAGGAGATGTGGATAGGTTTCTTGTGATACAATAGTGAATAATCGTTATCAGGACTGATTGTGAGGGTTGGAAATGTAAAGGTAGATGTTTTGTAGCAAAAGGAGGGGAGTGATTGACTGCAGTCTAGGAGCAGTGGTCCCTGGGACCATCAAGGGAGAAGAGCAGAGAACAGAACCCTACCCAGAGAAGCATCACTGCCAGAGATGGAGGCAGAGACGATGACGTGAAGAGATGGAGCAGTTGGGGACTTTAGACCCAGAAAGGGAATGGGGCTGTGTGCTGACGACCGGGG
>NW_006408627.1:6604032-6604971 GCF_000296735.1 Chrysochloris asiatica
TGTCCTAGCAAGGCAAACTTTATAATACACTGTGTCCAGATTCAAAAAAATATAGATAGATAGATAGATAGATAGATAGATAGATAGATAGATAGATAGATGATAGATAGATGGCTGTGGAAGATCTGCCACCTCAAAGTAGTAGAGTTCACCTTAATAATGTGGATGGAACAAATCTTTCAGGACCTTCATTTGCATGACTCAAAATGAAAAGAAAGAGCTGCAAACATCCATTAATAATTGGACTATAGATTGCATGAAGTATGAATCTAGGAAATTTGGATGTTGTGAAAAATAACAAAGAACCAATAAAGATGAGTATTCTAGTCATTAATTATTTGAAATGGGCTGGTGTTGGCCATTTTGAATCAGATAATCATAGCATTTACTGTAAGTTGTTGTTGTTGTTGCTTTTGTTAGGTGCCATCGAGTCAGTACCGACTCATAGTGACCCTACAACAGAACAAAACACTGCCCAGTCCTGGGCCAACCTCACAATCGTTGACGCATTTGAGCCCATTGATGCTGCCATTTTGCTACTCTTTCTCACTGGGGTCTTCCTCTTTTTCTTTGACCCTCCGCCTTACCAAACATGACATCCTTCTCCAGCAACTGGTCCCTCCTGATAATATGTCTGAAGTATGAGAGACGAAGTTTCACCATCTTGGCCTCCAAGAACCACTCTGGCTGAGCACTTCTTCCAACACAGATCTGTTTGTTCTTTTGGCAGCCCATGGCACTTTCAATATTTCCTCCAACACCATAACTCAAAAGCATAAATTCTTCTACGGTCTTCCTTATTCACTGCCCAGCTTTCACATGCATATGAAGTTATTGAAAATACCATGGTCACGTGCACCTTATTCTTCAAGATGACATCTTTGCTCTTCAACACTTTTAAAAGGTCTTATGCAGCAGATTTGCCTAATGCAATACGTC
>NW_006408627.1:6606371-6608089 GCF_000296735.1 Chrysochloris asiatica
TTTGAACTAACCACCAAAGCCAATTAGGAAGATATTAAAAAATTCTACCAACTTCTTCAGAGTCTGAACTGCAAGGTCATTTGAATCGCAAAGTCAATGGTGCAAGCTCACCCATCACTCCTCAGAAACCCTATGCAGGGTCGCTATGAGTCAGAACTGATTTGATGGCACTTAACAACAGTACAACAACAACTAATTTCTTCATTCTGAACTGTATCAAATATACAATCAAGATTCATTGATAATTACTGGTGATTGCAATGTGAAAATTAGAAACAAAGAGGAAGCTTTAGTTGTTGGAAAATATGACCTTAGTGAGAAATAATGTTGGAGATATCTTAGATTTCAACAGATGGAATATACAGGAATCAGACTGACTACAATTTTTTTTAAAGAGAAGATGAAGAAGCTCAATATCATTAGTCAAAACAAGACAATGAGCTAACTGTGAGACAGATTATCAAATGCTCACATGCAAGTTCAAGTTGAAGCTGAAGAAAAGCGAAACAAGTCCTCAAGAGACAAAGTATGACCTTGAATATGTTGTTGTTGTTAAGTGCCGTCGAGTCAGTTCCGACCCATAGCGACCCTGTACAGGGTTTCCGAGGTTGTAAATCTTTACGGGAGCAGAACACCTCATCTTTCTCCCGCGGAGCGGCTGGTAGTTTCAAACTGCTGGCCTTAAGGTTTGCAACCTGATTCGTAACCACTACGCTACCAAAGCTCCTGACCTTGAATATATCCCACCTGAATTTAGAGACCATCTCAAGAACAGATTTGACATATTAAACAACACAAATGACCAAAGGCCAGATGAGTTGTAGGATGATATCAAAAACATCATGTAAGATGAAAGTGTTCAAGAGCCAACGTGTCAATTTGAAGACTAAGGTGCACCTGACATAAGCCATTGGATTTTCAGTAGCTTCATAGGCATGTGAAAGTTGGACAATAAATAAAGAAGACCCAACAGAATGCACTAATTATCAAACAAGATTATTAATATCACATACAAGTAAAATGTTCCTGAAGACAGTTCAGAAATATTTGCAGCAATACATTGGCAAACAGCTACTAGAAATTCATATTGGCTAAAATGAGAGAATGCCAGAAAGACGTTTACTTGTGCTTTATTGACTATACTGACTGAAGGCATTCAACAGTGTGGATAATACCAAACTATGAATAACATTGAAAATGTTGGGAATTCCGGAACACTTAATTGTTCTCAGGTATAAAGTGGAAACTGTACGTACACTTTGTTGTTGTTGTTGTTGTTAAGTGCCATCAAGTTGGCTCCAACTCATAGCGACTCTTATAGGGTTTTCAAGGAGCAGATGGTAAGCTTGAACCGCCAACTTTGCAGTTCAAACCAACCTTGCAGTCCAACACATTAATCCGCAGTGTCACAATCAAACAGAATAAGGGGATACTGCATGGTTTAAAATCAAGAAAAGTGTGTGTCAGGGTTGTATCTTTTCACCATATATGAAATCTGTATGCTGAACAACTAATCCAAGAATCTGAGTTATATGAAGAAGAAAGTGGCATCAGGATTGGAGGAAGACTCATTAATAATCTGCTATATGCAGATGACACACTTTGCTGGAAGTGAAAGGACTTAAAATACTAAAGGTCAAAGAAAACAACCTTCAGTGTGGACTAAAGTTCAATATAACAAACACAAAAATCCTCCCAACTAGACCAATAAAAAACAT
>NW_006408627.1:6608424-6610384 GCF_000296735.1 Chrysochloris asiatica
CCATGGACTGCCAGAAGAATAAATTATCTTGGAAAAAGTAAAGCCAAAATATTCCTTAGAAGCAAGATGGCAAGACTTCATCTTACATACTTTGAACATGTTACCAAGAAGGAACAGTCCCTGGGGGAAAAAACACCATTATTGAAAAAGTAGAGGGACAGCCAGAAGAAGACGACCCTCAATGAGATGGATTGACACAGAGGCTAAAGCAATGGGATCAAACATGGCAATAGCTGTGAGGATGGCACAGGACTAGGCAGTGCTTCATTCTGTTGTACAGAGGGGTGCTATGAGTTGGGACAAACCCAACTGAATTCAACAACTTTTGAGGCAGTTTTCTGAGACGTACTGCGGAGGAAGGTCCTAAGTATACTGCCCTAAGAGTAGAGCTGGGAAGAGAAGATAAACACACAAGAAAGTTTCAATAGCAACACAGTCAACACTTGAAAACAAGCAATAACAACAACAAAACTAAATGAAACCCAAATATCTAAAATGAGTTAGTAATCGTTTTTCTACTTCTTTCTTCTAAATTTTATTGTTTATTGTTTTTTTAATTGCAGAAAATGAACTAAACCTCACTGAGAAGAATAAAGGAGAAAGGAAGGGGGCCCAAATGAGCCAGACCTTGGGGCTGCTGTTAAGCAGTTATATTTGTCTGCAGTTATATTTGTCTCCAGTGTATACTGGAAGTCTTTGCAGGTATTCACATAGAAACGAAGTGATGAAAGAGGAGCTTCAAATGATAAACTAGAATCTTTGTGCAGGCTGGTTTGGAATGGGGAGGTAATAAAGGTGTATGATATAGAGTAAAAAAAATTATTACTGCCACAGGGCATGTTTTGTGGCTCTTATTTTATTTCTACTTAGTGCATTGCTTGCGATCCTGTTTTTCTGACCACCCACATTTCTTCCAGAGAACTGACCAATCACCTTGATATACTTGGTTTTTATACTGAAAGTCATACTTTGTCACTCTCTCATGGAGTTGTTTTTATTTTCTTCAGTTTCAGGCTGAACTTGTATATGAGCAACCGATGATGTATTCCATAATCAATCCCTGACCTTGTTTTTGGTTGATGATGTTGAGCTTCTCTGTTGTCTCTTCCCACAGATGTAGTCAATTTGATTCCTCTGTATTTCATCCGGTGAAGTCTACGTGTATAGTCACCATTAATATTGTTTTAAAAAGGTATTTGCAATGAACAAGTCTTACAAATTTCTATTCTGTGCTCTCCAGTGTCATTTCTATCACCAAGGCCAGATTTTTCAACTAGAAACCCCTCCTCTTTGTTTCCAACTTTTGCATTCCAATTATCAGTAATTACAAATGTATCTTGTTTGCATGTTTAATCAATTTCTAACTGAAGAAGTTGATAGAATTCTTTAATTTCTTCTTCATTGGCTTTGGTGCTTAGGGAATAAATTTGAGTAATAGTTTTATGAACTGCACTTCCTTGTTGGCATACAGATATTATCCTATCACAGACAACATTGTATTTTTAAATATTTAAAAATGTTCCTTTGGGTGATTTGGCCATTCCTCTTAAACTTGTTATAAACATCTTTCTGATATTCTCTGCTTTCAGCCAAGATCCATCGGACACCAGCAATGATATCCTTCGTTCCACAGCCTCTTCTGAATTCAGCTTGGACCTCTGGAAGTTCTCTTTCAATGTATGAATGTAGCTGTTTCTGTATTACATTTAGCAAAACTTTACTCGTATGGGATATCAAAGAGATTGTCTGATGATTTCCACATTCCGTTGGGTCACCTCTCTTTGGAATAGGCACAAATATGGTCTCTTCCTATCAGTCAGCCAGATAGTTGTCTTCCAAATTTCTTGGCAGAGATGAGTGAATGACTCCTATGCTGCCACATTTTCTTGAAAGATTTCAATTTTTATTCCATCAATTTCTGGTGCCTTGTTCTTTGCCAATTCCTTCAATGCACCTTGGA
>NW_006408627.1:6613504-6616747 GCF_000296735.1 Chrysochloris asiatica
TACGCTACCAGAGCTCCTTTAGGACTCTTCAATTTGATCTTTATATACTCCATTTCATTTTTCATGATTTCCAATTTTCCTAGATTCATACTTCACAAATTTCATGTTCCAATTATTAATAAATGGTTACAGCTATCTCTTGTCATTTTGAGTCATGCCTCATCAGTAAATGAAGGTCCCAAAAGCTTTACCTCATGCATGTCATTATTACTTTGAGGAGGCAGCTCTACCTTAGTCATATTTTGAATTCCTTCCAACCTGAGAGATTCATCTTCCAGCGGTGAATCATACAATATCTAGCTGTTATTCATGAGTTTTTAGAAGCTAATCCTTTAGAAGTGGACCTTGTTCCTAGTCTGTTTAGTCAGGAAACTCTGCTGAAACCTGTCCACCATGGTTGACCCTGCTTATATTTGAAACCAGTGGTATAGCTTTCAGCATCACAGCAACATGCAAGCCACCACAGTACAACAAACTGACAGATGTGTGGAGAAAGGGACACTATGTACTTTAAAATCAGGAAAGATGTGTGTTTGGGTTATATCCTTTCACCGTATACATTTAATCTGTGTGCTGAACAAATAGTCTGTGAAACATAATTATATGAAGAACATAGCATCAGGATTGGAGGAAGACTAATGACAATCTGGAATATGCAAATGACACACTTTTCTGGCTGAAAGCAAAAAGGACTTGAAACACTTATTGATGAAGATCAGAAACTATAGCTTCTGATCTGTATGGAATACAACTTAGTATAAAGAAAACAAAAATCCTTACAAATGGACCAGTAATCAACATCATGGTAAAAGTGGGAAAGATTGAAGTTGTGAAAGATTTCATTTTACTTGGATCCATAATCAACACCCATTGAAGCAGGAGTCACAAAATCAAACAATGTGTTGCATTGGGCAAATTGCCCCACAAAAAAACGTCTTTGAAGTGTTAAAGAGCAAAGATGTCACTTTGAGCATTAATGTGCATCTGACCCAAACTCTGATGTTTTCAATTATCTTATAAACATGAAAAATATGGACAATAAATGATAAAGACCATAGAAGAGATGATATCTTTGAGCTGTGTTGTTAGAGGGAATACTGAATATACCATGAACTTCCAAGAAAAAAAAAGTCTGTCTTGGAAAAAGTATAGCCAAAAGGCACTTTTCAAAACAAGGAAGGCAAAATACTGTCCTACATACTGAAGACGTGTTACCAGTAGGGATCTTTCACTGGAGAAGAACATCATGCTTGGTAAACTGGAGGGTCAGTGAAAAAGAGGAAGACCCTCAATGGATCAGCACAGGGACAGCAATAATGAGGTCAAACATAACAACAATTATGAGGATGGCACAGGACCAGGCAGTGTTTCATTCTGTTGTGCATAGGGTCCCTATGAACTAGAACCAATCTATGGCACCTAACAAACAAGTGACCCTATTTCACCTTGCCTTCTCATTTTTGCTTTTGGTTAAATGTTGCCTGTTTCATCTCATGTAGTTAATTGTTTCAAGGACCACATTCTCCATGGCTATTTTTGTTTCTTTTATGGGCGAATCTATTATTTGGCTGACAGATGGCCTCTGGGGTGGCTTCAGCTCCAATTTAACAGGGTGTCTTTTTGCAATCACATTTAGTCTGTGTCAGTTCAGTAAGTCTGGTCTTGTTTATAAATTTGAGTTTTAACCTGCTCTAAACAGGACCAACTATGTTTGTTGTCCCTGGTCAGAGCTAATAAAAAAAAAGTAGCTGGAAACCATTTGGTTCTCTGGTCTCAAGCAAAAGGAGACTGTGCTTCATATGGCCCATTAGTTCTGTGGATGATTTACGTCCTGTGGTTTCCTTCACTCTCCTTTCCTTTAGACAAGAAGAGACTAAGGCTTAGAACCGGTTAGATTAGATATCGTTTAGGCATGTCTGATGCAGCAAATTTGATACAGAGCTGATTTGTAAAATGTGGATGTACTGGAATGATAACCAGAATGGGGAAAGGGTCAAAGCCCTGTAATGAGAGACTTGGAAAAGGTATAGTCAACCCTTTCAGGAGCCTAATTATGGGAGATTGGCTTTTTCTATTAAGGAGTCCCAGTGTGGTATTGTAGAATAAGCACTGAATTGCCAACGACAAGGTTGGAGGTTCAAACCTACTAGCTGCTTCTCAGAAACCATATACAGGGTTTCTATGGGTTGGAATTGACTCAACAGCACTCAATAACATAGAAACTGACACACATTGAAAGTGGTGTGGTCAGTTGCCATCTTTGAGCTGGGCACAGCTGTTTCCAACTCTTAATGGTTAAGAACTGTGGTTGTTATGCAACATGCACACTGCTCTTGTTTTCTAAGAAGGAGATTGTGTTTATAACAAGGCATTTATCCATAGTTTTTCCCATCCCAGTTGGTACACATCTTAGAAATTTGACTCTGTTCTGGTTTCAATTTTTGGTCGTTATGCAACAAGGAAAAGTTGCTTGAAGCACTGGAAGAGACCAATAGTTGTATATTACATAGCTACTCACAAGCTTTGAAGACCCAGGCACTACTCACCAAACAGGGATGAAGAATTTTGTTGTTGTTGTTGTTGTTTTATAAAGACGGGAGAGAGCTACCTGTCAGCTCAACAGTCCTAACCCTTACTTTTAAATAGTTGACACTGTATGGATGCACCAAGAACTTTGTCTTTGTGAACTACATTATGTCAATTGATCTAGATGTTCCCAAGACTATTGTCCTCAGCCTTCAAGCCCAGCAACTCAGGGGAATGAGGTGTTTGAATATGTCTAAGAAGTTTACACTACTGCTTCTTATGTGCTCTATTGAATATATTTATATGCAGCACATACAAATATGTAGGATTAAAATAAATTCTACAGCTAGAGTGCACATAATTTTTGACTCACCCTCCTATATACAACTGTCCATAATTCCTATATATGCATATGCATGCATACTTACCCCCATATGCCCTCCCATACCTATACAAACAGTATCTAGGTTACAAACAAGTTCTGTTCCTAATTGTGTCTTTAAGAAATTTGTAGGTCCTCATTTAGCTTTTCTTTGTTGTTGTTGTCAGGTGCCATCAAGTCAGAACCGACTCATAGCAACCCCATGCACAGCAGAACGAAACAATGTCCGATCCAGGGCCAACATCACCACCGCTGCCACACTTGAGTCCACCAATGATGTCACCTGGCCAATCCATCTCGTTGGGGGTCTTCCTCTTTTTCTCTGACCCTCCACC
>NW_006408627.1:6618407-6619883 GCF_000296735.1 Chrysochloris asiatica
ATCCCACAACTCTCTGGTCTTCAGTCTTTAGTGTTTAATGCATCAAATCTGTTCTTTAGATGATCTCAGAAAAGTCTCCATGTCTCTTCAATGATTTAAAAGCTGCAGGTGGAGCAATGGAAGGTAGTTATGATGAAGAATCTGTAGCGAGTAGGGTTGGCATGGAGTCCTGATGTGGATAAGCACTGGACCACAAGGTCAGTTTGGAGAGCAAGGTCAGAGGTTTGAACTCACCATTTGCCCCTTGAATACCCTATATAGAATCGCTATGAGTTGGAAATGACTCAAGGGCACTTAACAACAATAACAGGGGTTAGTATAAGGAACCCTGGTAATGTAGTGGATTACAAAATGGGCTGCTAACCAAAAAGTCAGCAGTTTGAATCTACTAGTCATTCTGTGGGAGAAAGATAAGGCTTTCTGCTCCCATTAAGATTTATAGCCTCACAAAGCTGTCTACACAAAACTCTGTCCCACAATTGTGATCGATCACTAACGGGTACCAAGGTGACCCTAAAATATGAAGACCAGACCATGTGGCTCAGAGAAATCAGCTTTGCCAAAGGTCATGTCCTGTGCAACTGGGGTCTTGGCTAGGGAGGAAGACCTCTTCTCAAGGGATCTATGTTCCCCCTGGGCTTTTCCAGCAAGATCTCCTCCTTCTTTCGGTATTTTTGGCTGAGTGGCTTTAATGGGGAGCTTGTAGTCCGAGGGATGTCCAGCCATCTAGCCCAGCTGTACACAAACACTTGGAAATTACTGACCCAGTGAAATCTGGGTTGCAGTCAGGCTGTGGCTGCAGGGGCCATTGAAAAACACAGGGCCAGACCCTATTTACTTTCACCAGGGGGAGTGGCCTGCCTAGGACCCAGAGCTGAGAAATGGCCTTTTCTCTAATCCTTTGGAACCCTGTGGCCCGAAGGGTGAATCTGACCACCAGGGAGTACGACCCTAAATCCCTTCCCATCAGGTTGTAATCTGCTTCCTGGTGCCTCCTAGACAAATCAGGCCTCTCTGCTTGCTCCCCTGGCCCAGCTCCTGTTAGAGACCCTTGTTTATTTGCATACCCCTGATGATGTTGAACTCACCCCTGAAAACAATCACACTGAGCAGATAGAAGCTTATAATTGAGTTGATTTCCCACAGGAAGCTCTGGCTCCCGTGATTACATGGAAGAGAGGTTCAGCCATCTCTGAGAGTAGGATTTTAACAGGTTTTTAGTTATATATGTTTCAACCCTTTTTAATCATTGTTCCCAATCATTACTGCCCTAACTCCTCCCTTGTGTATGTGTTCCTGGGACATGTTGCTGAAGAATTAGTGGTGTATTGTTAATGAGAACGCCCAAGAGGAAGACAAGTTGGGAAGAGGAAAACCAAAGGAGAGAAAGTATCTGGCATCCAGGTATCTTCAATAACAGCACCCTTTGTTTGAAGGGGAGAAGAAGAGTTACTCCCAGAATGTAAAGGACCTTGA
>NW_006408627.1:6621165-6622296 GCF_000296735.1 Chrysochloris asiatica
AAATGATCCCTCTTTCTCTTTCCTGGTAAGCATCAAAGAATGTTGCTTTCTATTGCTAAAACTATTCATGACATTTTATAAAAGTGGTTGGTGCCTGGTTGTGCACTATACAGTCAGTTCTGACTTATAGGAACCCTGTATTGGGGTCTCGGGGCTACAAATCCTTACAGAGCAGAAAGCTACATCGTTCTCGGGCTGAGTGGCTGGAAGATTCAAACTGTTGACCTTGTGATTAGTACTCAACTCATAACTCACTACATTACCAGAGCTCCTTTTTAATAAAATAACTATCATACAATATTTGTCCTTTTATAATTGACATATCTCCCCTATAAGGTATCTAGTTCTAGCATTTTGAGGTAGTGCCATACTATTTTACATAGTGGTTGGACCCATTTTACAATCCCACCAAGATAGTTCCATGGCAACATTTGTTGCTTCCCGGTCTTTTAAAACAGTGCCATTTTGCAACAGTGAGATGGTATTTTACTTTTGATTTACACCTTTCTAATGGAGTCTTCCACCACTCATCTGTCAGTTTGTTGTACTGTGGTGGCTTGCAAGTTGCTGTAATTCTGGAAGCTATGCCACCGGTATTTTAAATACCAGCAGGGTCACCCATGATGGACAGGTCTCAGATGAGCTTCCAGACAAAGACAGAGTAGGAAAACGGAGTGACAAACTACTTCTGAATATTTAGTCACTGAAAACCTTATGAATAGCAGAGGAATACTGTCAGAAACAATGCCGGAATATGAGCCCCTCATTTGGAAGGCACTCAAAATGCGACTGGGGAAGAGCTGCCTCCTCAAAGTAGAGTTCACCATGATAATATGAATGGAGTAAAGCTTGTGGGAGAAAAGCCTATAGGACCTTCATTTGCTGATGGGGCACAACTCAAAACAAAGAGAAGCAGCTATAACATGCATTGATAAGCAGAACATAGAATTTATAAAATATTAAATCTAGGAAAATTGGAAATTGTAAAAAATGAAATAGAACACAAAAACATCGATATCTAAGGCATTAGTGAGCTGAAATGGATTGTTTTTGAATCTGACAACCACATGGTTTACTATGTCGGGAATGACAAATTGAAGAGGAATGGTGTTGCATTTATCATCAAAAAGA
>NW_006408627.1:6630929-6633186 GCF_000296735.1 Chrysochloris asiatica
GATGCTTTTGAGTTATGGTGTTGGACGAGAATATTGAAAGTGCCATGGGCTGCCAAAAGAACCAATAGATCCATTTTGGAAGAAGTGCAGCCAGAGCGCTCCTTGGAGGCCAAGATGGCCAAACTTCATCTCTCATACTTCGGACATATTGTCAGAAGGGACCAGTCACTAGAGAAGAATATCATGTTTGGTAAGGTGGAGGGTCAGCCAAAATGAGAAGACTCCCAACGAGATGGATTGGACTTAAGCGTGGCAACAGTACATTTGATTGTATATTTATGTCATAAATCAGGAGTCCTAGCTCTTTTCCTATGTTATCTTCTAAGAACTTTATAATGTTAGCTTTAACATTATAAATAGGACTTTGGTCTATTTTGAGTTAGTTTCTGTATTTGGTGTGAGGTATAAATTCTATTTCATTTTTCTTCCAATGGATATCTAGTTTTGCTATACTCATCGTTTTTAATTTGATTAGTCTCTTGAGTACTTTCCCAAATCCTTAAAATTGGTGTATCATATTTGATTACATAGCAGATACATCATGAATTAAACATCTCCCTATAGCTAGGTATTTAAATTATTTCTATTTTTAAGTTTATAAGTAACAATAGAAGAATTAACATTTTAGCACATCAATATTATTTTTATATTTGATAGTGCTAATTTTAGGAGTAATTTCTAAATGTAAAATCAGTGAGATGATTGTTAGAAGTATTTATAAAGCTATTGCTAAAACATTAAATTGCTTTACAGAGAATGTATACCAATTTGTTCCCACCATCATTGGCAAACACCACTTATCTCATTAAAATGTCTAGGTTTTAGCAAATATTGTAAACACCCAGATTCTAATTTCACAGATTTCAACTTCCCTGTATTGTTTACACCCTCCATTTACATCAAAACTTTTCATATCTCCTGACAGTCATGCAGCAAAGTGTGCCAGTGGCACTGTGTTGAATTTGCCTTTTTCAAAAAAGGATATTGATAATTAAATTGTACCTCTTCCAAGTCTGTCGGGTAAGAATTGCCAGCAGAAAGCCCGCAAGATGACCGATCAATGGAAAGACGAAACTGATGATCAGAAGAGTGAAGTCTGAATTCCAAGCTCCTCTAGACAGCACCACACCAGCAATCGAAACCACCACAAGGAGGGACCCACCAACAATAGCTCCAATCTGAAGCAAACCAGTAAAATAAATACATGTAAACCTCGTAATCTTTTTGCTCTATGGTGTGAACAAAGCCCATCAGTGCACTAAAAGGCTTGGAATCTATTTGTTTTAGGACAAAGAGAGGGCTTAAACTATCTAATCCAGTCTTATTTTACAAAGGACAACCTGAGTTCTAAAGAGATCCAATGACTTGACTAAGCTAGTTGTTATGGAGTAAACTGTCCCCAAAAAATATGTGTTGAAAACTATGATAGCTAAGATTTTGTGTCAACTTGCCTAGGCCAGTATTCTTAGTGATTTAGCAATTAAAACATAGCAATATCCCATGATGAAATTGGCTATGAGCATTCAATCAATTGAAAGGAAGTTTCCTCAGGGTTATGGCCTGCTTCCAAAATATTGGACCCTTTGACAAAGTTGCTGGTTTTTTCTTGATCTGGATCATGCATCTGGCTTGTGATCCAACCTCCAATTCTTTGGACTCGAGCCAGTGGTCTGCAAATCGAGGGAGTTGTGAGTAGCCTGCAATTTTACCTGCCAAACTTGGATTCATTTCACCTCTGCAGCCAGAAGTCCACCATCCAATCTGCCAACCTAGAGTTTATCAGCACCTAAAGCTCCTTGAGTCAGAAGCCTTCAGCCTGACATCTGACCCACAAACTTAGAACTTCTCTACTTCTTCAACTGTGCGAGTCATTTCTGTGATTTTAACCCCTCTGCATATAGAAAGGCTTTACTGATTTCATTTCTCTAGAGAACCCAGACTAAGAAAAAGAAATGAAATCCTGGACCAGTGGTTGTAATCTAATCTAATCACCTTTCATAATGCAATCTAATAAGTTGCAATCAATCACACCAATGTAACGTGGACACTAAATCTTATCGTTTCTGAGTTATATAAAGAGCAGCATAGGCGTAAATGCACTGGGAAGACAAATGCTCAGGAATTCCAAGAGCTGCCAACTACTAGAAACTAAAACAGAGAAAGACAGACCTCCTCCTAGAGTCACATCCGGAATTCAGACTTCTAGTTTTCTCAACTGTGAAAAAATAAATTTCTGGTCTTTAAAGCCACCCACTTG
>NW_006408627.1:6634736-6641187 GCF_000296735.1 Chrysochloris asiatica
CTTTCTACTCCCGTAAGGATTTACACCCTCGGAAACCCTGTACAGGGTCGCTATGGGTCGGACCCGACTCGATGGCACTTAACAACAACAACATAATTGGAAAACTGGAAAGCAGCCTAGGGGAATTCAGACAATGTCAAGGCCAGATTAGATGCTCTCATTACAATGATTTGGTGGCCAGATTCTTTTTAGAATGGTGTCATTTAATAAGTTTTGTTCATGTGTTCAATCCTTGCTCATGTGTGCAAACTACAACTCTAGAGGTTCTCCCAAAAATATTTCTGAAAGACTGTCCTTTGTCCTGCTTTCCCATGAAACCAGCCATATTCTTAGAAACATTGGGACTTGGTTTCATGCATATTAGAACAGCTTTCAAATTGAGAGTACCCGTAATCAAATCCTTTGAATTGACTGCCTGTCAGTAAAGCAAGAGTCTCAAACCTTCCAGGAAGGCATCCACCTTAGTATATGGACCTATGAAGTAACAGAGCAAGACTTAGAGAAGTGGTGGGAAACATGGAGGCTGACTTCAAAACTGCAGGACATGTAATGACAGCTCTTAATGTGAGTTGGGTTTAATCAGACTTTTTATGCCTGTCTTCCAAGACTCTGAGTCTTTAAATGTGCTAATCACAACCGTGAGTCACTTACCTTGAGAATCATTTTGGATTGTTTTGGCCACCTGTAATTCACATAGACACCAAAAGCCACTGGAATGGTGAGGCAAGCAAGAGTAATTCCTGAAGAGAAGGAACATCAGTCAGTCAGCATCCCTTCTCACCAGGTCTACTCAATTTCTATTTCAAACAAATGAAAGCTTTCATTGGAGCTACATTTTATTTCGACAACATCCACTTTCAATAATAATTTTTTTAAGAGTCTTTGGAAAACAGTCTTTGAGGGGTATGTTGCTAATGGAATGTTACCATACCTAGTCTCTCAGTTTCCTCTCAAGTTCTTTCTGAAACTCACATGGAATTTTAAAGACAGAGAGGAACAACAACAACAAAAAATTAGACAGCATGAGCACCATTTGAAGTCTGTGAAAATATTTGGTCACCGTGTACAGGTGTCATCCCCTTAAGACTTAGTTATGATTTCTTTATTTGAAATCAGTGGAGATCTTTACTTCACAAAGTAAAATTGCAATTGCTCATATCTACCAAGTAGAGTCAGGTAACTAGAATATGGGTAGAAAAATACCTGTTTAGTAGTTGTTGCTGTTAAGTGCCGTCAAATTAGTTCCGACCCATAGCAACAATGTAGAGGGTTTCTGAGGTGTGACTGGTGAGCTTGAACCACTGACCTTGTGGTTCAAACAGACTTTTCAGTCCAGTGCATTAACTCATAGCTCCAGAATAAAAGCATCTAAGGCAGGTTCAGCAGAGCTGAGGTGACCAACTGTACATTTGCCAACACTGACATTCCCCAGTGTCACTTTCCAAATTTGGTCAACTGCCCACACAACTGGGTCCAAAGTTATATGGATTGCTCATAATGGTTTGTTTTATAATTGTTTGTGAGTGCCTTTCAGAATGTGTCATCAAAACAGAATATATTAAATAACATACTGACAGGAGAATGGTGCACATAAAATCAAGTCTTCCAGATAAAGTTTTCACTCAAAATTTTTCCTACCAGGCCCTTGTTTCATGCTGAAAAAATGCATGCTTTTGAACTAAAGACCATCAATTGCAAACCTTCAAATACCTAGTCTTACTTGAGACTCCAAACTGATATTTAAGTGTGTTTTAAGAATCATAGCTACCTCACTTCCCCTTAAGCTCTGACCAAACTACAATTGTTAAGTGCTGTTGAGTTGGTTTTGACTCATAGAGACCTTGTTTTATAGGGCTTCCAGGAATGCTGGTGGGTTTGAATTGTTGACCAAGTGGTTACCAGACCAGTGCTTATTATACAGTGCCACACCAGGACTCCAAGAGGAAGTTCTTATTCCCAAATTATTCCTACAAGCCTCACAAGTCCACGTGAAGATTTCCATAGAACAGAGTTTAACAGGGAAAGAGATATGAGTGTGGTTCTGACATCTGTATGAACTTTAGAAATCACTAAGAATCATTTCTATACAATCAGTAAAGGTCTCTTATATACAACCAGCATGAACTATGGGATAATGCACTGGATTGCAAGGGCAGTTTGAACTGTAAGTTCGGTAGGTTCAAGCTCACCAGCCGCTCCTTGGAAACCCTATCCAGGGTTGCTATGAGTCGGAACTGACTCAATGGTACTTAATAACAGTAGCAACAAAAAGTTCAAGTTTGGTACAGTGGAGGGTCATCACAAAGAGGAAGACCCCCCAACAAGATGGACTGACACAATGGCAGCAACAGTGGGCTCAAATGTAACAACAATTGTGAGGATGATTCAGGACTGGGCATACTTAGGGTTTCTGTGAGATGGACCTTAACAACAACAACAACAACAAGTTCAAGTTGAAGCTGAAGAAAATAAAATAGGGCTACAAGAGCTAAAGAATGACCTTAAGTATATCCCATCTGTTTTAGAAGTTACCATAAGAACAAAATTTTATTATTTCAATTACTGTTACTATTGCATTTCACAAGACCCAAACAGACCTATGTTGTGATAGGGGATGATTAAATTCTGCTCAAGTTTCCAGGTCCAGGTGTAGACATAAAGGCAGAGTGGCATCATTCCCAGGGCAGCCACTGTGGAACACGTGGTCATACTGATGCTGAAAGTAAAATCAAAATGATTCTTAGCAGGTCGAGTTTGAAATGAACAATATAGTCTTTATCAAAAACAAGCCCACACAACTTCTTAGAGATTACCTGGCTAAATTAATTGAGGCTATCTCCTCTGTTAATATTTAACAAACTATAGCAAGAGGACTGTGTTGGTGGTCTAGAAAAACTTCCCAGCAGTTCTTACTACCGTCTATCAATTAACTCAGATTTATTTGATAACCTTTTTGCCCCAAACAAACTGCTGCTAGATTCTAAAATAATTCTTGCCCTGAAGGAGACTACAATTTAATGACTGCTTACCTCTACCTTGCCCCGAATCTTTTCATCTGCTTCAAATCCAATAGATTTATTGTATTTGTGGGTCCTAACCATTCACCAGGAAGAAGTTGACCTGTTACCACATGCTATAATATATTAGTAGCTCTGGTAACGTAGTGGTTATGAGTTGAGCTGCTAACCTCAGAGTCAGTAGTTCGAAACTACCAGCCATTCTGTGGGAGAAAGAGACTTTCTGCTCCCGTAAAGATTTACAGCCTCAGAATCCCTATACAAGGGTCACTATGAGTCAGAAACAACTCCACAGCACATAACCACCACTACCATAATATTCTCATTGAGTAGTGCAAGGACCCCACAGCTGCTGATACTCAGGTAGGGCAAGCTGGACAAAGATAGAAAAGGTACAGAACCACAGCTAAAGAGAACTGATATAGGATACTGTACTAAGTTAAAGAAATCAGACGATGTATTGCATTAGGCAAATCTGCTGCATAAGACATTTTAAAGTGTTGAAGAACAAAGACATCAGCTTGAGGACTAAGGTGTGCCTGACCCAAGCCATGGTATTTTCAATAACCTCATATGCATGTGAAAGCTGGACAGTGTGTAAGGAAGACCCTAGAAGAATTGATGCTTTTGAGTTATGGTGTTGGAGGAGAATATTGAAAATGTCATGGGCTGCCAAAAGAACCAATAGATCCATGTTCGAAGAAGTGCAGCCAGAGTGCTCCTTGGAGGCCAAAATGGCCAAACTTCATCTCTCATACTTCAGACATCTCATCAGGAAGGACCAGTTACTGGAAAAGGATATCATGTTTGGTAAGATCAGAGAAAAAGAGGAAGACCCCAATGAGATGGATTGGCCAAGTGGCAGCATCAATGGACTCAAGCATGGCAACAGTAATGAGGTTGGCCCAGGATTGGACAGTGTTTCATTCTGTTGTGTATAAGGTTGCTATGGGTCGGTACTGACTCAATAGTACCTAACAACAACAACTAAGTTAAAACCTCTTTTTCAATTCTGTTACTGTGAGATTCTGTACTAGAAACAGAAATTGAGCTTTCATAAAATATTGCATGGATGAATTTAGAGGACATATGCTGAATAAAATAAGTCAAACAAAAAAGGATAAATATTGCATGATACATTTTAATAATTTTTAAATAATTTTTTCTTTACAATCTAAAGAAAACTGAAAATCCTCACATTAAAATACATAAAGATAAACAGAGAAAAGATTGAAGTTGCCAAAGACTTCATTTTGCTTAGATCCATAATCAGTGTTTATGGAAGTAGCAGTTAAGAAATCAAAGGATGTGTTACATTAGGCAAATCCGCTGCAAAAGATTTCTTTAAAGTGTTAAAGAGCAAAGAGATTACTTTGAGGACTAAGGTGTGCGTGGTATTTTCAATCACCTCCTATGCATGTGAAAGTTAGACAAAGAATAAGGAAGGAAGAAAATCAGAGAAAATTTGATGACTTAGAATTATACTATTAGAGAAGTATATTGAACATACCATGGGCTGTCAGAAGAATAAACCAATCTGTGTTGGACGAAGTACAACCAGAATGCTCTTTCAAAAACAGAAGGACAAGACTTAATCTCTTATACTTTGAACATGTTGTCAGGAAGGACATCAGGTTTGGTAAAGTGGAGGGTCAGTGATAGAAAGAAGACCATTCAATGAGATGAATTGACACTGTGGTAGCAACAGGGGCTCAAACATAACAATTATGAGGATGGCACAGAACCAGCAGTATTTCATTCTGTGGTTTTTAGGGTCGCTATGAATTGGAACTTACTAAACCGTCATCTATCACTCCCAACCACTCTGACCCAGCCTTCAAACCTAGTAAATAAACACCATAAGGCATGTATGGTGACTTCATAGGAGAAGCACTGGACTTCAAACCACAAGGTCCAAGGTTCAAGTCGATCAACCATTCCATGAAAGAAAGATGAGGCTCTCTGCTACCATGAAGATTTAAAGTCTTGGAAACTCTACATAGGGTCACTATGGGTCACAACTGACTCAACAGCACTTAACAGCAACAACCAGAACCCTGGAGACCTCATGTGGTATTGTAGGATAAGCTTTGGGTGCTAACCACAAGGTTGGCTGTTCAAACCCATCAGCTACTTCTTGGAAACAATATCATGGGTTGCTATGAGTCAGAACTGACTCAGTGACACATGACAAAGCAACCCTGTGACCCTGTGGGTTTGCTGTTGGGCTGCTAACTGCATTTGAAACCAAAGACTCCAGTTAGAATAGGGAAAAAATGTAGAGTGAAACTCATATTAAAAAAAAAAAAAAGAGCCGACTTATTAGACCAATAGAGACCAAAGAAAAACCCTAGACCATCTCCCTAAGATACTCTTTTTACCTGGAATTGAAGCCACTCCTGAGGTTACCTTTCAGCCAAGTAATAAATTGGCCTATAAAATAAACAATAACACCTGTGAGAAAGACGCTCCTTTAAACAACCATCTATACCAATCAGTCAACATTTAAACAACTCACAGATGAGAAGGCAAGGTGGGGGGACAGGGCAACTGATCAATGGAGATGATTGTTGTTGTTGTTAGGTGCCATCAAGTTAATACTGACTGAATGCAAGGTAGGCGGGGCTTGATGGTGGCTAGGGTGGAGTGAAGTTCGCCGTCAGCAATACAATAGAATACCAGTCAAAGCAGATCCAGGACAGAGCTCCAAAACTCGGAACCACAGAGATAGGAATAGTTTGAAGGTTTGAAGGCTTATAGATTGTGGAACTAGAAGCTGAAGTTAAAAATTGCGTACTTTTGAATCCACCAGTCTGAGCTCAGAAGCCCGGAGCCGACATCTTGGGTGAGATCAAATGGCAAGACCAAGCAAGGGAGAAGAAACACCACAGAAAAACGCCACGGGAACCTTGGAACAGAGGTAGACAATACACTGTCGGTTTTGCTTTGTTCTGATATTCTTTTTCTTCTTTTTTCTTTTTTGGTATCTGGTCATTGGCACACCCACTGTTTGCGACCTCCATTCAGGTGACTAGAGGGGGAGCCTGAGTGAGTAGACATCCCCCACCCTCACAACTGGTTGGTTCTTCTGCCACGCATGCGCACAGATACTTAGCCCAAGAGCAGGCCCTGAACATTTCTTATTTGTTTGTTTTTTGTTCTGTTTTTTAATAAGGGAAAGGGCAGGACAAGGCTGTAGAGAGGGAAAGAGAGTTTAAAAACAAAACAGGTCAAAAATTAAATTAAAACCTGAGGTTTAGCATAACAACCAACAGTGGCATCTTGAAATCTCTCAGGCAGCTTTGAAAGCAAGAAGATGAAGAGAGGACATTAAAGTCATATTCATATTAGGCTACAGAATTTTTTTTTCTTCTCTCCCTTTTCTGTGATTATAGACTGCAATATTTAGTCTAGTTTTTGTTGTTGCTGTTTTT
>NW_006408627.1:6643076-6666538 GCF_000296735.1 Chrysochloris asiatica
TATACCCTTTGGGTGGTTGATGATGCATGGAGGGGATTGGAACCATGGCAATGAGATGATATAGGATGGAATGAATGTAAAACTAAAGTTCTCCATGTAAACTATCATATAATTCACAATAAAACATTAAAAAAAAAAAGATGGGAACGAAAAGCAGCAGTGAGTTAACATTAATGAAGGAGGAACAACTCAGAAATGGAGGTGGAAATGGTTGCTGTACAGAATGGACTCAATGTCACTAAATTGTATCTGTAGAAAGGACTGAACTGCTATAGGTTTTGCTATGTAAATTCTCAACAACAACAAAATTAATAATAATAAAATTTAAAAATCCCCAAGCTAGAGTGAAAATGTTACTTTGCTTTTATATTATAAAAGGTATAAGTAGATGAGAAAGTCCAAATCACTGACTCAAGCCAATTACAAGTGCTTCTATATATAAAAGACAGTCATTCCTAAAACATACATCTATCAGTCAGGCAAATGAATGTGTGGGTGCCACTATGTTCAAGATACTATTAGGAAATAAACTAGAGAATTGAGGTGTGTTTTTTTTTTACTGCTCCTCTGCATTTTCATTCACGGTTGGTGAGAATGCAAAATGCACATCCCATTTGTGCATTACAAATGGGAATCTGGCAACATTAATTGGCCTTTTGACAAGGCAAGCCCATTCCTAGAAACCAATCCCAAAGAAACACTGTCAAAAATATAGAAAAGACACATGCCTAAGGTTGTTCAACACATTTTCAAGGAATCTTGTCCTCTGGTAAAATGAATTTAGGCTGTTTCTCGTATTCTGCACTTATAACACAGTATTGCTCTGGTAGCACAGTGGTTACGAATGGGGCTGCGAACCGCAAGGCCAACAGTTTGAAACTATCAGTAGTTCTGTGGGAGAAAGATGAGGCTTTCTGCTCCCGTAAAGATTTACAGCCTCGGAAACCCTGTACAGGGTCGCTGTAAGTCAGAACGGACTCCACGGCACACAACAACAACAACAATTGCTAAAAGAAAAAGGAGTCCTGGTGGCGCTGTAGGATAAGCACTGGACTGCTAACCACAAGGTCAAAGGTCCAAACCCATCGTTTGCTCCACAGAAAAAGATTTACAGCCTCAGAAACCCTATCTAGTGTCTCTATGAGACGGAATCAACTCAATGACAGCGAAAGAAAGTGAGATAAAGGAAAACAATGGAAGGTAAAGAAAAGTGTGTATACATGTTTTGCAATCTATGATAGACACATACTAAAATATTTACAGGTGAAATAATATCTGAAGTTAGCGTTAACATAATTAACTGGAAGCGTGGTGAGTAGAGGTGAAATAAAACTAGTCATATATTAATAATTGTTGAGGAGTCCTGGTGTGGCGCTGTGGGTTAATGCGCCAGGCTGCAAAGCCTGTTTGAACTGCAAAATTGACAGGTCAAGCTCTCCAGCTGCTCCTTGGAAACCCTTTACAGGGTCGCTATGGGTTGGAACTGACTCAATGGCACTTAACAACAACAATAATTGTTGAAGCTGGGTAAATTATACAAATATACTTTTGCACAGATTTGAAATTTTCCACAATAAAAACTAAGCAATTATATGTTCCTTCCATGTTTGTAGGCTACTATCATACTGCTGCTGATCTGGTTAGTGTCCGTTTTCACTGTCATATTTTACCTTGAAATACCTTTTGTCCTCAACCTAGTTTTCCATCTACACAGGATGTAGATACATAAAGCATTTCCTACCCAACCCCTTGGAGCCTTGGGCTTTTCCTTCAACACTTGGATTGTTACTCTTTAATGTTCCAATGGCCCTCTGGACACATTTTTATTACCTTGTGCATTGCACTCTAACTGACACAAATGTTTGCTTACTTGTCCATCTGTTTCAGACTGTGATCAGCTAGAGGTCAAAGGCCCCAACTCTGTATGGCTATGACCTAGTACAGTCTCAAGCTTTGGAACACTGTAGCAGTTCATGAAATACTTATTGAGTAAATACATGAAGCAAAGAATGAACGAATAGGTCAACACAACATTGTTGTTAAGTGCTATTGAACTGGTTCCAACTCATAGCAACCTATGAGTTTGAATTGCCAACCTTGTGGTTCACAGTCCAGCACTGATCCTACAGCTCCACCCCAGGAGTCCAACACAATGGTGCTATACTGATATTCTCTCATCCTTACTGATATTTTACTTATGAGGAAGCTTCAAAAAATCGGTAGAAAAATTCCACTATCTTTTAATTCTGCATTTCCATGAACTTTTAGAAGCCCCTTTCTACCTACAAGCATATGAAATATAACGTTGCCATGGGGTCAGCTCTGACATATGGCAACCTCACATAAAACAGAATAAAACTCTTTCCATCCCTGTACCATCTTCAAGATTGTTGGTATGCTGATGTCCATTCTTGCAGCCACTGTGTATTTTAAGTGACTTCCAAACATGGGGGCTGAGATTTCAGCACAACAGTATTCACTGGTGATCCATAGGGTTTTAATTTTAAGAAGCAAATCACTACTTTCTTATTCCTAGTCTGTCTGACTCTGGAAACTTTGTTGAAACCTGGTCACCATGGGGGATTCTGGGAAATACCAAAGACAGAACTTCCAGCATCCACAGTCGCATGCAAGCCTCCACAGGATGACAAACTGATTCATAAGTGGTGGAATCCAAGGTAGACACTCCCACTAGCAATCCATAAAAACAAAAACTTTTCACTTAAAATTTTGTTTTCCTAAAACAAATGTTGTTTTTATTTTTATAAACCAGAATCATCAAAGTGAGATTGTTTTTGTTGTTAAGTGCTGTCAAGTTGGTTCCAACCCATAGCGACCCTCTATAGGGTTTCTGAGGAGCAGCTGGTGAGTTTGAACCACTGACCCTGTGGTTCAAACAGATATTGCAGTCTAGCACATTAACGCATGACACCACATCAGGACTTCTAAAGGGAGATTACTATGTCAAAAGTCCAGGGCTTTTTTATTATAATACATACTGTCAGATCACTTTCCAAAATAATGGTTGCAGTTCACATTCTTGTCTACAATGGATGTGATCAGTCCCTTTTAATTCTTATCAGAAGACTGAGAAATGTATCTTACTGTCATTTTATCATATTTCGAAGAGGCTATGCATATCATGCTTATTAGCTTCTGATATCTCCTCTTCTCTAAACTGCCTTGGTTTTCTGACTTTTTCTTCTCAATTTGTAGAAGCTCCTTTTCAATTAGACAATATAGCATCATTTCCAGAAAACTTTAATTTTGCTCATGAGGAACCTCTACATAAACAAAGAGGTAATCGTTCAAATAGAACAGACTATAGTAATACTGAATGGTTTAAAATCAGAAAAGGTGTGCACCAGGGTGGTATCCTTTCTCCATATGTATTCAATATGTAGGCTGAACAAATAATTAAAGAAGTTGGAATATATGAAGAAGAAGTGACAGCAGGATTGGAGGAAGACTTATTAACAATCTGCGATGTACAGGTGATACAACCTTGCTTGTTGAAAGCAAAGAGAACTTGAAATAGTTACTGCTGAAGATCAAAGGTTACAGCTTTTGGTATGGATTGCACCTCAATGTAAAGAAAACAAAAATCCTCACAACTGGACCAATCAGCAACATCACAAACAAAAGAGAAAAGACTGATGTTGTCAAAGACTACATTTTGCTTGGATCCACAATCAATTTTCATGGAAGTAGTACTCAAGAAATCAAATGAGATGTATTGCATTAGGCAAATCTGATGCAGAAGATTTCTTAAAAGAGTTAAATAGCAAAGATGTCACTCTGAGGACTAAGGTGTCCCTGATCCAAGCTCTGGTATTTTTAATCACCTCATATGCATATTTAATAATAGACACATACTATTGGACAATGAATGGAGAAGACCAAAGAAGAAGCGATGCATTTGAATTATGGTGTTAATGAAGAATATTGTTAAGTACCATGGACTGCCAAAAGAACAAACCAAACTGTTTTGAAAAAATAAGGTCAAATTGCTTCTTGGACATGATTATGGCAAGACTTCTTCTCTCGTACTTTGAACATGTTATCAGGAGGAATTGGTTCCTGGAAAAGGACATCAAGCTTGTTAAAATAGAGGGTCGGTAAAAAAAGGAGCTCTGGTAGCGTAGTGGTTATGAATCGGGCTGCGAACCTTAAGGTCAGTGGTTCGAAACCACCAGCCGCTCCGCGAGAGAAAGATGAGGCTTTCTACTCCCGTAAAGATTTACACCCTCGGAAACCCTGTACAGGGTCGCTATGGGTTGGAACCGACTCGACGGCACTTAACAACAACAACAACAAAAAAAAAGAGAAAGATGCCCAGTGAGGTGGACTGACACAGTGGCTGCCAACAATGGGCTCAAATTTACCAACTGTGAAGATGGTATTGGATCGGACATAGATTGCTATGAGTTGGGGCTGACTCAATGGCATCTAACCAACATACAGCATCTTGTGTAATACAAATATTTTTTCCAAGTTTTATTGTATATTTTTGACTTTGCTTATGACTCTTATCATAATAAAGTAATTAATGCTCAGGTAGTCAAATCTGTTCAGTTTTTTTCTTTTATAACTTTTGAGTTATTCATCATCATAAGGATCTCCCTTCACCCAAGGGTATACAATTATTTCTTCTGATTTTTTTCATTTTTATGATCAGATATTTTAAGTTTATATTTCAATTCATCTAAAATTTACATTTTATATGGTGTTAAGATATGAGATTAAGTAATTTTCTTCTATAATGACAGGGAGCTATGTCAATATCATTTACCAACTAAACTTTCCCTGTCACTAAACTGAAGTGCTACCTTTATCATATATTAGATTTTCAAACCATATTCTATCCTATTGGACAATAAGTACTTTTTTAGCAAATATGTGATCATTTTAATTACAGTGTTTTCGAAGTAAACTTTCATATATGGTAGAGCAAAGCTTTCACTTGAGTTTTCTGTTTCAAAGTGTCTTAGCATTTCTTGCACTTTTAAAATTCTATATGAAGCTTAACATTGTTTTACTCTACAAAGAAATTTTACTTTGGGCACAGACTTCTGCCTGGCTAGAAGGAAAATTAAAAGAAGAAAACCATTTTGTCGGAGTTCTCAAATCTCTGTACAGCAGGATTGGAGGAAGACTCATTAACAACCTGCGATGTACAGGTGATACAACCTTGTGAAGGTCTGTGAAGTTTCTCCAAATTCTTAGTCCATGAGAGTGATACTTTCCGTGGCTACCAAAATTACCAGATCCTGAAAGGAATCCGTATTGTATCACTTTAATCTTAAACTTCAGCAGATCTAGCACAACATTTGCTCTCTGAATGGCTTTGGCTCAAACAAGCAGAAAGTAAAGATTCATGACTGCAGGAAGCAAAGTATACAATTTATATCAGACTGAATCTATATTCTTGGTGACTGAGGTTACTATTTCCATCTTTTATACATTTATTCAAGTCTGTAAAACTCACAATAATTGTCAAGGACGATAGATGATCGTGGTGCTCTGGCAACTACTATAAATAACAATGGAGCCAAAAGAGCACTAACTGAACATGAGAGAATGCAATAGGAAATCACACCTTTCATTTTATTGCCTTAAAATTCCAAAGTAGAGAAAACAAAGGATGCTGCTAACTGGGTCTCTTGGCTGTACAATTATAAGAAATCTGCTTGTAAAATCTTACTTCCATATAACAAGATTCCACTTGTACTAAGAAGTATGGCATCATCGTTTCCAAACTACCACAGAGAATAATGAGAGAGATTTAGCAAGTCTGAACAAATAAATAAATCCTGAGCCTCCCTTAAAACTGGAAAATGACATATAAATGCATTATAATAAAACGCAATGTCAATAAATATAACATTTTACTATTGGGATGCAAATTACTCGAATGTTGTTTTAATTCCAAACAATAAAATCAGGAACTCTGAAATTCAAAAAGATAAAATTGCACACATGCTTCCCCATTGAATGAAATATAAAATTATTTGTTTAGCCAGATGTACATGAGTATGCTATAATAGAAGGTTTACAGAGTTTACTCTAGAATAGATTTCAGAGTCAGGTTTTCCATCCCTAAATGTGTCTATTGCTCCCCCATAATAACAACTAGTGCTTACTGAGCATCTTGAGGAAAGACCCCATACATCAATCTGTTTGATGTACCGTCGTGGCTTGCATGTGGTTGTAATGCCGGAAGCTATGCTACTGGTGTTTTAAATACCAACAGGTGAACAGGTTTCAGTGGATCTTCCAGATTGAAAACAAACTACAAAGTAGGAATTGGTGATCCACTTTTCAGGTGTTATTGTTTTGTTGTTGTTAAGTGCTGTTGAGCCATTTCCGACTAATAGCAACTCTGTGTAGGGTTTCCAAGGAACAGCTGGTGAGTTTGAACCACCAACCTTGTGGGTCAAACAACCTCTCAAGTCCAGTATTTTCTCCTACCATGCCACATCTGGGATTATTGTTGTTAAGTGCTGTCGAGTCTGTTCTGACTCATAGCAGCACTGTATAGGATTTCCAAGGAGCAGCTGGTGGGTTTGAACTTATGCATAGCAGTAAAACATTGTTTGGCAGAAGAAGAACCTATCTACAACCACACCTTCTACAGCCTAACTCAATAAGAAAGAGCCAATACCAGCTCATATACCACAGGATCACCAATAGACAGCAGCCAACACCAGTCAAACTTATCCTAAACTTAGGTGCATGAATGGCAAACAGGAATGGCATACAAACTTTCATTCTCTAACTACACCCACAGGAAGCAGTTGGTGAAAGCCTATGAACACATCAACATATAATCATCAATTAAATACAAATACAAAGATACCACAATGTCGTATTTTCACTATCATACTTGAGGGAGAGCTCTACTGGGGATATGATTCTTAGTAATTTTTTTTCTTTTAAGTTTTCTGTATGTCATCCCATTGCCTTCTTGTCTGCATGGTTTCTGCTGAGAAATCAGAGCTTAGTCTTACGGGTTCTCTCTTGTAGGTAATGGTTTATTTTTCCCAAGCTACTTTCCTTTGGAAATGATTGATTATGATATGTCTGGTGATTTTCTTTTGGGATCTATCCTGCTTGGGATTTGTTCAGCTTCTTGAACTATTCTCTTCTCATCTTTCTTGGTATTAGCAAACTTTTCTTCCAGAAACTTCAACAATTTTCTCTGTGTTTTTGGTATTGTCTCTTCCTATCTGGTTGCCCACAAATTATTCCCACATAAATCTCAGGTTTTCTTCTATTTTTTAAATTCTTTGTTCTTCTAGTTTACTAGTATTGAGACATTTAACTTCAAGTTCACTACTTCAGGCTTCCATTGCCTCAAGTCTATTTCTTTGCCATTTCAATATATTATCCATTTTTTGAGATATTAATCGTATGCACTTCTATTTGCAGGTTTTGTATTGTTTTAAAATTTGTGTTTTCATTGGTTTTCTTAAAGCGCTTTCTTAACCTCTTCTAAAGTTTTCTTGCTCTCCTCAATCATTCTGTCGATCATTTGAAGACACCTAAATATCATTCTTTTGAATTCTTTCTCAGGTAGTTCTATTACCTTTTCTTCCTTAAAAACATTTTCTGGCTTTGCATCTTCATTTTTTTCCTGTGCCACTCTATCTTGTTTCTTCATGTGAGCTAAAATTGTCTATTGTCTTGAAGACATTGTGGCGTCTTTGTATTTATTTGATGTTCTTGGGCGCACTTATCAATTGTTTCCTGGTGGGTATCCTTACAGAATGGAAAAACTTTCACTGTCTGTGCTTCTCAATTTAGTGTGGGTTTAGCTGGAATTGGCCTATGTCTATGTTTGATTGGGTGGTATCAGAACTGGTATTGGCTCTTTTACAGTGAGTGGAAATGCAGAAGGTATGGTTATGGCTGAGCTATATGGACACAGTTACTGTGTCCCATCAGTATGGTAAGAGGAGAAAACACATACAGGAAAACAAAATAGGAAAAAAACACAAACAATAGTGAGACCAGAATATAATAAAGGCAGAAAAAAAACTCAAAAAACAGGCAACAAAAAGAAAAAAGAATGTTATAACTAAGAAGAGAAAAGAGGGACAGGAAAACAGAACTTTACAAAAGAAAATAGGAGAGCTTCCCTCCCGCACCCCCTCGCCTCCGCGCCGTTGCAGCCCCACAGCCAGCTGCAGTACCTGGGCCAGATGAATCACATCCTCCGCTGTGGCATCAGGAAGGAGGACCAAACGGGCACCGACACCCTGTCTATGTTTGGCATGCAGGCGCACTACAACCTGAGAGATGAGTTTCCTCTGCTGACAACCAAGAGTGTGTTCTGGAAAGGTGTTTTGGAAGAGTTACTCTGGTTTATCAAGGGATCCACCAATGCTAAAGAACTGTCTGCCAAGGGAGTGAAGATCTGGGATGCCAATGGGTTTTGAGACTTTTTGGACAGCCTGGGATTCACCACCCAAGAAGAAGGAGATTTAGGCCCAGTTTATGGCTTTCAGTGGAGGCATTTTGGGGCAGAATATAAAGAGATGCATTCAGATTATTCAGGTCAAGGAGTGGATCAGCTGCAAAAGGTTATTGACACAATCAAAACCCTGACAACAGAAGAATCATCATGTGTGCTTGGAACCCAAAAGGTTCTGAAGACCTTCCACGGATGGCGCTGTTGAAGACTGCAGGTATTGGGGTGTTGAGGACCAGTGTCATGGATGAAAATCCAGCAAGTGGCTGCACTCAGACTTGCTGGCCAGAGAGACCCTGAGGGCTCAAGGAAGTAACCTCCGGACGTCCCGGGTTCATTGGCTTTTACGAACTCACTGTTGGGCTAGCTCTGTATGATTCTCTTTAGTCCTATTAATTCATGCTATGCTTTGAACCCCTGTAACTCTAGCCTCTGAGAAAATGGTTTCTTAATGTGTCTCTCTTAATGTCTCCACTGTGTTGGCAGTGCTTAAGGTGTTCTGGGAACAAATCTCTCTGAGGAACAAGCTCTGGCCACTGGACAAGCTCGTCCAAACTGTTCTTTATCAAGTTATTCAGTTATGTTTGATATTAACTTAATACATGAGCCCTTGATATCCATGGACCAAGATTAATACCTCTCCTAAAGCCGAGGCTGTAAAAAGCTCCCAAAACAAGTTTCCCCCAAGGAATTCACCCAAAGTGGATTGGCGTATTCCGGGGTTTTGTCCTAAGAACAATAGTGTCAGCCTTCCCGGATAGCCCCCAGGTGCAAACCATGCAGCTAGGCGTCTTGCTTCCTCCTGCAAGTCTTGGCCAGACAGCTGACACAGCGGGACTCCTTTAAATCCTTTTCACCTTTTTCCCATTCAAGATTAGGTGCTATAGGTATGTTAATTAGCCTGGAGAAACCGAGTTGCTGCCCTGGGATTCGAACCTGAAAAGTATCATATAACTATTTGCTTGAAGTTCTGGAAAATTAAGGATGTTAGATTATCAAGACAATTTGTGATATCTGTTTTAGAATTTGATTACTGTAAATCATTGTGTCCTGTTTTGAACGATTAATCACATTTCACTTACGTACCCCATCTTAATAAACCCCACCTTCCTTTGTGTAAAGCTCCTCCCCAAAATAAAACGGGGCTGCAGACTGAAGCCTGCATGCATTACAGCTGGCAAGGCATGTGTTAAGGTTTGCAGGGTGGTGCTTTACTGCCTGCAGGGGCCACGATGCCCGTAGTCCAGGGTCTGCCCGCCAGTGTCGCATCCACTCTGGTTTCGGGGTGTTTTGTGTTCTTTCTCTTTGTGTCTTTGTGTGTACTTTTTCTCTATCTCTGTCGCTGCCAGATCTCCCTCCTTCGTGAACCGAACCCCCTTGTCGAGGCCGGTTCTTGACATGGTGCTGCCGTCCTGCCATGCCCTTTGCCAGTTCTATGTGGTAAACGGTGAACTGTCCTGTAAGCTGTACCAGAGGTCAGGAGACATGGGCCTGGCGGTGCCTTTCAACATTGCCAGCTACACCCTGCTCACCTACATGATCGCACACATCACAGGACTAAAGCCAGGTGATTTTGTACATACTTTGGGAGATGCACATGTTTACATGAATTACATTGAGCCCTTGAAAGTTCAGCTCCAGTGAGAACCAAGTCCTTTTCCCAAGCTCAACATTCTTCAAAAAGTTGAGACAATTGATGATTTCAAAGCTGAAGACTTTCAGATTGAAGGTTACAATCTTCATCCGACTATTAAAATGGAAATGGCTGTCTAGAGAGCCTGTCAAGGGCTTGTTTCAAGGAAGACGTTGTCAACTGTGAGGGTGGGGCTGGGTGCCCAGGCAAGAAAGTAATTTTTGCTATAAAGGACAAAGGAATTAGGTCAAAACCCTGTTGGTTACCTATCAGTTAGTCATTATTAAAAACGGCTTCCTTTGAAACATGCTGCCAATAATAATATAACCCTGCCAGCTCTTCTAATAAAAAAAAAGATCTTGAGCTTGGTCAACCCACTGAGGATGTATGAAAATGGTGAAATTATAAATAATGTTAGGAAAGTGAAAAATTATGTACTAAGTTCTTGCCTCAAAATAATTGCATTTGACTAAAGCACTCCCAAACAAACATTTGCTGTTGGTTGGATGCTACTCATAGAATTACAATCTATATTTTAGAAATGCAGACTAAATTATATTTTGTCCTGTTTATCTTTGATCTCATCTAATTCTAGCTACCTTTTATCATTAAAAGTTAAAACTGGCAAAAAAAAAAAAGAAAAGAAAAGAAAAAGAAAATAGGAGAGAAAAGAATAGAGAAAAAAGCACTTGAAAGAGCAGAGAATGGGAAGATGAAAAGAGAAAGACTAGAGAGTAGTAAAGAAAATTTAAGAGGATAAAAGAAGAAGGAGAAGAGAGTGGAAATGAGAAACAAAAGAAAAGAAAAAACAAAAGTAGAGATAGAAAGGATGAAAATCAAAAGAAATGAAAGAGAGGAAGGAGAAACAAACAAAAAAAATGAAAGGTAAAATCAACAACATAAAAAACCCCAGTGTATTTGATGAACCTGTAGAGAAGAAAACTCTGGGGGGCTTCTTCCAGCCAATGAACTCACGAAATGAGTGGAAGAGAGATGTGATGGCTGATCTCCCAGTCTTTGATGGAGTTTCCATAGGCTTATGTGTTGTCTATGTTCAGGGAAATCATTCTGGATGTAGTTTATGGAGGTCCTTCAGATTTCTAGTTTAAGTGTCAGAACAAGAGGGAAACTGGGGGCCGGATGGATAAGTATGAATGTTCCTGATAGTCTAATTCTGGCCTGGAAGCTCTGTGGGTTCTGCAAATCTGGAACAGAGCCCGCCTGGATTCAAGCACCAAGGCAACACAGCAGGCATCTGCCTCACATGGGTTCAAACTGTCTGCACTGGTGGTAGATGAGGGTGGAGGCCAGCCTCACCTCTGTTACCCAGGGTAGTGTGGGGAACAAGAAGGAATCCCACCTTTTCCATTGCCTGTGTGAATTTGCACTGTCAGACTGCCATCTGCCTGTCTGTCTCTCCAAAACTGCTCCAAAAATTTCACTCTGTGTCTGGCTGGCAGTTCATTCACCAATCCGTCTCCTTCTTTCACTGCTCAGCTTCACCTTCCAGTATTGAATACCTATTCAATCCACCTTTCTAACCTTTAAAGTCCATGATTCCACGAGTGTCCTCTGTATATGTTTCAATTAGTCTCCCGTATCTTTGTTGTAAAGGTCTGTGTGGCATGTCTGCCTAGTCACAAACTTGCCAGAAGTCCCACTCTATAGGATTTTTAATGTCTGATTTTTCAGAAAAAAATCACCAGGTCTTTTTTGAGATATACCTCTGGATAGAGTCAACTGCCATCTTTTTTTGTAAGCAGCTATAAGAGAGTGTTAACTGTTTGAACAGTTAGGTCCTACAAAATACTTATAATGTAAAAGGACTTCATAGAGTTCATTGATTTATGGTAAATTGAACTGCCCAAAGGCATACAACTCCTTGAACACAGGTAAACCCACAGATTCTTGACTCAGTACTTTTTCCTATCCCATATAAATAATTGTGCATATAGTATTTTGTGCCAGGTGCAATTCTAAGCACTTTACCTACATTAGGTCATCTTTCAATCCTAACATCAACCCCATGAGGTAGGTGCTTTTCTCCCAATTTTAGAAGTGAAGAAACGGAGACACAGAGTTTATGCAATCTGTCAGGACAACCCAGTTGGTATATGGTCCAGATTTGTGATATTGTCATGCAAGATCATGGTCTCTTTATCAAAGGTAGGAATTCTATCCATCTCTTGCATGGTACATTGCAAAGATGTCCCTATTTCTTCCATTTTCCTTTACTTATACCCTCTGCAATGAGACTTTACACATTCAAGTTGTGTAATACCTCTATCTCTTGATGAGAAGAGCTCATCAAGATGATAGAGGTATTATCATCTTGATAACTCATCTTGATGCATTCTTCTCATCAAGAGATAGAGGTATTACACAACTTGAAGAATGTAATCACTGTCACTAAATTGTACATGTAAAAAGTATTGAATTGGTATGTTTTTTGTGTATATTTCCAACAACAACAACAAAATTTAAAGAAAAAAGGTAGAAGAAAAGTCTATTTCCCAATTCCTTGAATTTGGGCCAGCCTTGAAATTCACATTGGCTAATGGGATAATGGGGTCCTGGTGTGGTGCTGTGGGTTAATGCGCCAGACTGCAAAGCCATTTAAACTGCAAAGTCGGTGGGTCAAGCTCACCAGCTGCTCCCTCGAAAGCCCTGTACAGGGTCGCTATGAGTCGGAACTGACTTGACGGCACTTAACAACAAACAACAATGGGATAATGGTAAAATTGATAGTGAACTGCTGTCAAGCTCAGAATTAAAGAGAAATTCATTGCATGCTTTCACTTTCTTGGAACCTTGCCACTGCCATGTAATTAGACCCAGGATAACTTGCTGAAGAATGAAAGAGCATGTGGAGAAGGCCCAGTTGTTCCAGTTGAAGGCATCCAAGAGCAGCCTCTCTTAGCCAGTCTTCATACATGTGAAATACTGCAGTCAGATCAGCTGAACTCAGTTCAGGGATAAGATAATTCTAAGACTTTTCATATATAATGGCCATTTGCTTCATACAATGGTTATAACGAAGGATAACATTATGATTGCTGTTGTTGTTAAATACCACAGCGCCACATCAGGACTCCAACGTTATGATTGTTGTTAAGTGCCATCGAGTCGATTTCAACCCATAGCGACCCTGTATAGGGTTTCCAAGGAGCAGCCGGTGAGCTTGAACCACCGACCTTGCAGTTCAAACACTTTGCAGTCTGGCGTATTAACCCACAGCGCCACACCAGGACTTTAGAGGAGATAAAATAAGGACAGGTAACATACTAGGCTGTGGAAACAGCATGGATGAAAAGAGCTGAAAAACTAGAGATTATGTTTTGAGAATGAGTAGTCCATTTTTACTGCAGGCCAAGGATGCTTTAGAAGCTAATGGGAAATAAACCTGTGGTAGTAGATTAGGTAAGGATTAGTAGCTTCTGCTCACTTCAGTAGATGTTGAGATGCCTTTAAATGTACAATATGATCATTTTCTCCTCACAGTGTCGTGAAGAAATACTATTATTTCCATTTATAGGAAACAAGCACAAGGTCAAATGCAGGCACTCTATCCCCAGAGTTGCCATATCCACTTTCTACAAAATCATGTTGAAGAGAATGGTTGTGAAGACATTCACAAGTCCAAAAAGGCAATAGTAAGAATCTGACCTGAGGTGATGTAGTTAAGTTCTGGGCTGCTAACCAAAAGGTCAGTGATTCAAACCCACCAGTTGCTCCACAGAACAAAATTGTGGCAGTCTATTTTTGTAAAGATTACAACCTTGGAAGCCTTGAGGGACAATTCTTTCCTTATCTACATGGTCATTGTAAGTCAGAATTGACCCAATGGCAATATATACGGAGTCCTGGCGTGGATCTGTAGGATAAGCACTGGACCACAAGGTCGGTTTGCAATGAAAGGTCAGCAGTTCAAACATACCAGCTGCTCCTCAGAAATCCTACACAGGGTCGCTATGAGTCAGAAATTACTCAACAGCACTTAACAGCAACAATATATATATATGTGTGTGTGTGTGTGTGTGTGTGTGTGTGTGTGTTGTGTGTCTAATTTTAATCCCATTTGTAAATAAAGAAATGAAATCTAAATGGGTTAGATGATTTAACTAGAGTTGAAGTTCACTAATGATGGAGTTAACAAAGGAAGGTCAAATGAGCTTTATCTTATATAGACTTCCTATCCATTGGTGGTTTTATTAAAATGCTGGCTACGAAGATAAAGATTTTCTTTCCCAGAACAGAAATGTTTGAGAACATTATTTCAAGACTTAGGGTCCTACTCAGAACAGAAGATCTAGTTTTGTTGCTAAATGGCACAGAAGAAAAAGCCTACATTGCAGACTGATATAAAATAGATGTGAATTCACATCTGAGCTCTGCCACACTTTTTTGTATCATTGGCAAGCTACTTTACCCATCTGAGTCATGATTTTCTCAGCTATAAAATTATAAAAAATAAAAGGTTACTTATAGGATTATTTTTAATAGCAATAAATATAATGCTAATTAATTAATGTTAAATTATTGAATAAATAATAATAATAAATTATATAATAATTGTAATAGATCACTTATAGGAATCCCGGTGTGGTACTTCAGGATAATGTACTGGACTGCAAGGTCAGTTTGAACTGCTAGGTCAGTGGTTCAAACCCACCAGCCACTCCTTGGAAACCCTGTACAGACAGAGTTACTATGGGTTGCAAATGACATGACGGCCCTTAACAACATAGGGTTATTATGAAAGTCAAGAAAGAGAATATATGTAAAAGTATCTACTCATATCTATTGAAGTATTTAAATAAATGTTAGTTTGCTTACTTCTTTCCAAAAACTTCCATGTCTAAGAATATATTTATTATTTTCCAATTATTATGTATGATAAACTTTATTGAATCTGAACTAGAAATGCATACATAATAATAGTGCCTTAGTAGTAAGATATAAAACTCATCAAATGATCTCTATTAAGTGGGTAATTAAAGACTTTTTCATGGAAGTCAGTTATTTGTGGGCATTGTATGAACCCACCCAAAATTTATGGATAAAATATTTTTTTATCCACATATTAAGTATGGTGCTGTAAGAGAAGCACTGGGCTGCTAACTGCAAAGTCAGTGGTCCAAACCCACCAGCTGCTCCTAGAAAACTGTTTACAGGGTTGCTATGAGTCAGAACCAACTCAAAGGCACTTAACCACAACAACAGCAACAACAACAAATATTCAGCAGATGCAGGAAAGCAGAAAACGATACTTGTTGACTCTCATGTGAACTCCCAGTATAGTCATCACCTCTGATTCAGTCATTTATTGTATAATAAATCTCAACTAAATGATAGCACACATTGAACAGATTTAAATTTATATGTGATTCCTTCCCAGGGCAAGAGGTGAAGCAATTTTTTGTAAGTAAGCAAGGCATCTAGAAAGATAGTTTTAATTTTGGCCCTTTCCAATGTTGACCCCTCTGTTCTTTCCTCAAATGCAATCTCTTCCTCCCCACCCCCTAAAAAACATACAGTCCAAAAAATGTGTAATTCATCTTTATAAAGTTATGAATGAATAACAACAACAATAAACATCAAACCCACAGAATTCCTTATAAATGAATGGTAAAACCTAATGACTCCAGTGGTATTTATTTGCACCACACTGGAAATAAGGTCACTGACTTTATTTCCAGTTGTGGTGTAAAGAAAGAAATGAGCTTCTAGTGGTGAATTTTAAGCATCTGAAAAGCAGTAGGAAAGAACATTTTTAGTCATGGGAGCCTTCATGGTGTTCCCCAAACCAAACTATTAGGCAACCATCAGCACTTAAAGTAGATGCCTCTGTAACTCTCTTCCTTAGTCCACTTGCCCAACAATGCTTATTTCATATAGCACTTAGCCATACAATGCTTAATGATAAGAATTAACAAGGACCTCATTCTAGTTACACCGCTGCCACCACCATCACCACCACCACCATGATACTTCCAAACCACTATGGAATTCTCCTGGAATTCTCCACCTATGTTCTTGGGAATTGTGAAGTCATGACTATTGCTAAAGTTGCCAGTGAAGGTAACGAGTTCATGCTTACGAAATACAACTGGGTGAAATGAAAACCTGCCTCCACTATTGCAAAGCCTTCCACTCAGAAAGGTTGTTGCCAAAAAACAAAGATTGAATTTGAACTCAGACCAAAGTACATTTTGATCTCAGAAAGGAATGCCTTGCATGCCTGAACAAGTCTCTGGAAAAAAGCTTCCCACTGGGATCTCTACCACAAAGTCTGAAAAGTTTTTAGCATAGAAGAGGGGATTCAACCATGGCTTAATTTTCAGCCAAGCAATAGACAGGTATATAGTGAGGACAATGATGCTCATAAGATAAGTACACCATAGACTAGTCAAACATTATCAAAAGGGCAGCCTTGGCTTAAGGACAAAATTTAGAAGGGTTGGTAAAGGAGCAGGAATGGAAACAAGAAACACAGAGCAAAAGTGAGCCAAGTGATGTTACTTTGAGGGGGCTGCAATCATTGAAATGAAATGAACTATGATTTGCAATATAGAACTAATGATCTGCCCTATAAACTGTCACTTAATTCACAATAAACAGTTTTAAAAGTAAATATATAAAAGAGAGGATTTCCACTGGTTATCCCAACTAGAGAAGTGAAATCAGGGGAAAACCACTGAGTATTCCTAGTGTCACTTACCTGAGATCCATATCTCCATCGACCCAGAAGGTGAAAATGTTAGAGGTGGTTCCCCCTGGGCAGCATCCCATGATGAGAACAGCTACAGCTTGGACTGGCTTCAGAGAGAAGCTGATGGCCAGGAGATAGGCTGTAAGAGGCATCAGCCCAAACTGGCACAGCAATCCCACAGCGATGCCCCAAGGTCTCCTGATGTGCAGACATAGCTTCCGGATATCCACGGAGCATCCCAAGGAGAACATGACCAAACCCACCATCACGGCTGACAACACTGTGAAAACAAGTTTCAGGTTCCCATATGCCTCCAGCCCCACTTGCAACTCCTCCTCTGTACTGTTGGCAGGGCAGGCTGTGCTGCTGGAACAATTTGCTCTCATCTCTTCATCTCCTTAAGGCAGCATCACAAATGAACATCTGCAACCGATGGCTGGGCTGGTCTATCCTGTAATAACGCAACAAAGTCACACATGGAGAATCATTCCAATAGCTATTGGCCGGTTGGGTGATTCACTCCTAATCTGATCAGTTTATTCACGAGTGGATAAATTTTACATTATGAAAATAATGATCACAGGTATGAAACATATAATAAGCCATGATAAGTAAGGTTTTCCACTTTTGTTCTTACTCACCACTGAGCAGTCAAGTAAAGTAAGACAAGCAAACTTGTGAAGTGGAGTGACTGGCCTGTGTCATCACCATCACATTTTGTTCCAGGAAAAGAGATTGGTTGCCAAGATATCATTTCTCTGAATTCAGTAGGGATTTCAAAGAGCCAGGATGCAATTCTCTGTAAAGAGAAAGGCTCACTCCGGAAAAAATAGAGATGACTAAACCAGAGCCACACCTCACATGATTAGCAAAACATTTCTGTTGCAAGTATTAAAACAAAAGTAAGCCAGTTAAGGAAATGCCAAGAAGGACTAGAGGAATTTCAAGAGAGCTTTGGAATTAGTCTCACGGTTTGCCTTCTATTTCTATTAGAATTTGTGTTGAAAGCCAATAACTAAACACCTGCAAGAACACTGTTGTATTAAATACACGATGTGTCTCATGAAACATGTAGAAACTCATTTCTGTATTCAAAATAATTCAGGGGAATTCTCACTTTCTTTTGGAGACTAGAATCTTCTTTGAGATGTCCCGCCCCTGGGAAGGGGTGCAGACTGGGAATCCTGCAAGGGAATGCAATCAGAGCTTAGTCTGGAGTCTGGAGACTGAGGTCAGCCTCTACCCACAATGCCCTAAGGGCCCTAATGAATTCTAACCAGGCACCTTTGATGAAACCAGACAAGGACAATGTGGTTCCATGAAACTAATCCTCCAAAAAAGCCAGTGCCACACCCTTTCCCACAGGGCTGGTGAAAAGACACACTTTATAAACACTTCTACCTGTCTTAAGGATACTGGATACTTATTGTTTATTTTTGATTAGCCAGTTATTTTTCCCTGACAAAAATGCTCTGGACATGTTTACTGTATAAAACTTCCATCTGAAAACAATCGTTGAATAAAATGAAAATTATTTGAAGAACAAATAAACTGCCATAAACAAACACGCCCTAAAGTCTGCTAAGGTACAGAATTTTGCTTAAAGTCATCAGAGGTCAACAAAAGGTCTGCTGCCACCAACTTGTATCTTACACCTGAGAACAGCACAGCATTTGCAACAAATTTGGCGGGGTCCAGCAGAGAATGGACCCTTAGTAATGGGTTCGGCTTCTGGAAAGCTAGGTGCTCCCAGTCTGTGTAAGATAGTGCTGTAGCAGAATGAAAGAAGGAGAGAAATAACATTTTCTGAGCACCTACTAGATGACAGGGCTATGGTAGGTACAGAATTTTATTTACTAATTTCGTAGAAGATATTAGATACTTTTCTGTCAAAAGGTCTAGTGAGAGTTGGCATAAGTTTTGTTATGTATATTTTAACCACAATAATAAAACTATTTAAAGTCTAGTAAACTACACTTTCTGTGTTCCAGGAAATCATTTAGAAGTCCCTTCAAATTATGGAAATTTAAATAAGCAACTCAACTCCTAACAAAAGACAATGGGATAGGAATTTTGTGATTTACTTGACACTCAGAGATGGCACTTAACAACAACAGTAACAGAGTTGGTAGTTAAGAGTTGTGGTGTGCCGCTGTAAGGTAAGCACTGGACTGCTTACCACAAGGTTGGCTGTTCAAACCCACCAGCCAATCCTTTCAGTTTGTTGCTGTGGTGGCTTGTGTGTTGCTGTGATGCTGGAAGCTATGCCACTGATATTTTAAATACCAGCAGGGTCACCAATGGTGGACATGTTTCAGATGAGCTTTCATACTAAGACAGACTAGGAAGAAGGAGAGGCAAACAATTTCCGACTGTTTAGCAACTGAA
This sequence comes from Chrysochloris asiatica, assembly GCF_000296735.1. Lineage (NCBI taxonomy): Eukaryota > Metazoa > Chordata > Mammalia > Afrosoricida > Chrysochloridae > Chrysochloris > Chrysochloris asiatica. The sequence goes on from NW_006408627.1 coordinate 6,662,283, forward strand.
AACCTTATGACTAGCAGAGGAACATTGTCAGATACAGTGCTGGAAGTTGAAATTATGAACAGCAGTAGAATATTGTCATATATAGTGCTGGGAGATGAGCCCCCTCAGGTTGGAAGGCAGTCAAAATACAATTGGGGACGAGCTGACTTCTCAAAGTACGGTTGACCATGTGATGTGAATGGAGTAGTTTTGGGGACCTTCATTTGCTGATGGGATGCAATTCAAAATAAGAAGAAACACCTGCAACCATCCATTAATAATCAGAACATAGAATATATGAAGTATGAGAAGAAATGTTCTTTGATGATTACTAAGGGTGGGAGGGGGAGGGAGTGGAGTAATTCACTAGCGAGAAGGTAGACATATGTTAGCTTGGGTGACAGCAAAGGCAATATGCAACTGGAAGGAAGACTAATGAAATCAGAAGATGCTTAGACACCAATGGATGAAGGGATCACATGAACAACCCTAAGACTGCAAGAACTAGATGATGCCCAGATACCACTACTGATTGCTCTGAAAGGGATCACATTAGAAAGTTCTAGATAAAGTGGGAGAAAATGTGGAACAAAACTCAAAATCATAAAAAAGACCAGGCTAACTGGGAAAATAGAGACTCGTGGAACCCTGAGACTACAGCCCTTGCCCTCCCTTTTTGGATCAGGAATTTAACTCACCCCTATGGCTCAATTTTCAGCCAAGCAATAGAGCGGAATATGAAGAGGACAACAATACTAGTGAGGTACCCACAACATCTACTGATCAACCATTCAAGACCAGAAGTGCAGCATTTACCTAAGGACAAAATTCAGAAGGGTAGGGAAAGAAGGAGGAATGGAAACAAGAACCACAGCAAAGCAGTGGGATAAATGATGTTACATGGAGGGGATTGCAATCAAGATGAAACCAATTGTATGATTTGTTGAAGGTAAAGCTGAAGATCTGCTCTGTAAACCTTCGCTCAATCCACAATAAAAAGTTTTATAAGGAAAAAAAAAAATGGATAAAATAAAATAGTCAGCAGTTTGAACCCACTGCAGGAAAAGATAAGGGAGTCTGCTTCTGTGAAGAAATCTCTACAGCCTTGAAAAGCCCTATGTAGCAGTTCTACTCTATTCTACAAGACCCGCAAAAGTTGGAATCCATTCAACAGCATTGTAGAAGGGGACTCAATTTGCATAATGGCCTCTTGGAGCCTCCGAGGCAGAAAAGTATTGACATTTTTTTGGCCATTTTCCACTTGAAATTCAATGCTATCAGAATTCCTCAAATGGATCAGATGTTCCCATCTCTCACAGCAGGAAGAGATTTCAAGTTACAATGGTTGTTTAGTGACATCCAGGTGGTTTAGACTCATAGTGACCCTGTATAGGTTTCCAAGGAGCAACTTGTGGGTTTGAACCACCAACCTTATGGTTAGCAGTCCAGTGCTTATCATACAGTAGAACACCAGGACTCCAAGTTTTAATTAGTTACTATGAAAGAAAAAAGTATCTGATTGAGGACAAGTTCCTCTGGGGACAATAACCCTGCCACTGACATCACAAGATGCTAAAGAGTATAGCGACTGAGTGAGATGTGGATGTAACCTAAGGGAAGTAACCTTGAAAGTCTATATTTGCATGCTCCATGTTGAATGTAGTAATGTGAACCACAAGGGCATGGTGGCCACAGGTAGAGGCCCATTGAACTGTGGTTGTTAGGTGGCAAAGAATTCTTGCCAACTCATAGTGACCCTATGCTCAACAGGACAAAACACTGTCCAGTCCTGAGCTATCCTCACAATCATTGTTATGTTTGAGCCCATTGCTGCTGTCAATGTGCCAATTCATCTCATTGGGGGTCTTCCTCTTTTTGCCTAACCTTCACTTTACCAAGCTTAATATTCTTTTCCAGAGACCGGTTCCTCCTGATAATATGTCTGAAGTATGAGAGACAAAATCTAACCATGCTCACTTCTAAGGAGTATTCTGGCTGTATTTCTTCCAAGACAGATTTGTTCATTCTTCTGACAGCTCCTGGTACTTTAAATTTTCTTCACCCACACCATAATTCAAACGAATCAGTTCTTCTTTGGTCTTCCTTATTCACTGTTCAGCTTTCATGTGCATAAAAGGTGATTGAAAATATCATAGGTTGGGTCTGGTGCACCTTAGTCCACAGAGTGACATCTTTGCTTCTAAAAACTTCAAAGAGGTTTTTTTTTGCAATAGATTTGCCTAATGCAATACATCATATGATTTCTTGACTGCTACTTCCATGATTATTAATTGTGGATCCAAGAAAAATGAAGTCTTTGACAGCTTCAATCTTTTCTTCATTTATCATAATGTTGTTTATTAGTCCAGTTGTGAGGATTGTTGTTTTCTTGACATACTGAAGGCTGTATTTGTTGATCTTCATCAGCAAGTGCTCTTTGTTTTCAGCAAAGCAAATTTGTGTCATGTGCATATCACAGGTTGTTGGTGATTCTTCCTCCAATTGTGATGCAAAGTTCTTCTTCATATAGTCTGTCTTCTTGGATTGTTTTCTCAGCATACAGAGTGAATAAGTATGGTGAAAAGATAACAACACTGACACACACATTTCCTGATTTTAAACCAAGCTGTATCCCCTTGTACTATTTGAATGACTGCTTCTTCTTCTATGTACAGGTTCCAAATGAGCACAATTTAGTTTTCTGAAATTCCCATTCTTTGAAATGTTATCCACAGTTTGTTATGATGCACACAGTTGAATGCCTTGGCATAATCAACAAAGCACAAGTAAACATCTTTCTTGTGTTCTCTGTTTTCAGCCAAGATCCAGCTGACATCAGCCATGTTATCTTTCACTCCACATTCATTGGACTAGGTGTGCCCAATTTAATGGTATAATCAAAAGGCGCCAACAGGAGAAATAACACCTGAAACCAGGGCCTACCAGTGAATTGATCATGTTTTCAAATTTCTCTCCATTTAGGGTTAAGAAATAGACTCCTTTGGAATAAACACACTCCTGGGATTCTTGGTCAATTGTAAAAGGAATCTTGGATCCTTGTAAAAGGAATTTTGAAAACAGAATCCTAGATGAACTGTTCTTACTGACATGTAGGGATTTAAATTGCTAACTAGGAAAATAAAAAAGATGTGACCAAATTTATACCCCAAGCTAGTAAAGTAGATTTCACTTAGTCATACCATTTCAGAGTTATTAATTATCCTTCCTCACTTGACTGATAAGGAAAAAAAGGGCCAGAAGGAGAAGGGTGATGTGATTTGTCAACATTATTTAGCAGGACAGAGTCCCTGAGTGGCACAAAAGGTCAAGCATTCATCTACTAACCAAATGTTGACAGTTCAAACACACCCAACATACCTGGAGATCTGTTTCCAAAAGGTCATGTGGTCCAAACTTTGGGTTTGTGTCTTGCAATTGAACTAAAGTGGACCCTGGGGTTCAAGGGACACAGAAAGAGGGGATTTTTTTGTTTTTGTTTTTGTCTGCACATACAAGGAACAATGCTAGAACCTATGACCAAAATACCGTGGGACTTCCTGAATGGGGGTCACCTGGATGCTGTAGACTTCCCTTAGACTTCTGGGATCCTAACATATTCCTGCCCCTCCCCATCCTCTAACCCAATTCTGTCCATAAATTGAGGTCCAGCTGTCAAGTCATATTCTCCCAGAAGTTCTCTAGAATTTCTTACTTCTAAAGTGGGTCCAGGGAGGATGGTGAGTCTGATAATGTGTTCCTTTCTAGGGTCGGAGGCTGATTAGAAGACACTTGTGTATGCACTGCTCAGGCTCTTGGCTCTGGTTCGAGCTGGAAGGGCTCTTCAACTACTCTTTCCTGAGGGTCTCACAATGGAATGCTGATAAACAGGTTACAGTGCTGCTGGCAAGCTGGAAGATGTAGATAATAGAAGGGGAGACAGCAGAGCAACATACCAAACAGAGAGTTATAATAAAAAAAAAAGGGCCATTGGCCTAAGGGTTTCAGTCACAACCCTGAAAACTTATGGAAAGCATTTCTACTCTGCATACATGTGGTTGCCAGGAGTCTGTATCAGTTTCACAGAAATTTTGTGCTTTGATTCATCAGGAAATAGTAAAGCTAAGATTTAAATCCCAGTCTGTTTCTCAGCCTGTTCTCATGTCCTTAGGGTCCACTGAATTGAGAGCAGTGAGAAACAGTTTATCACATGATCATGGTGAAAAAAATGACAACTCCTTTTGCATGTTGTTGCTGGGTGCCATAGAGTCGGTACTGAC
>NW_006408627.1:6667748-6672043 GCF_000296735.1 Chrysochloris asiatica
TTTACAGCTGTTTCTCTTCATTTTGAGTTGTGCCCCATCAGCAAATGAAGGTCCCATGGGCTTTTCTCCCATGGGCTTTACTCCATTCACGTCATCACGGTCAAGTCTACTTTGAGGAGGCAGCTCTTTCCCAGTTGCATTTTGAGTGCCTTCCAACCTGAGGGGCTCATTTTTCTGGCACTATATCTGACAGTGTTTCTTTGCTATTCATAAGGTTTTCAGTGACTAAAGATTCGGAAGTAGTTCATCACTCTTCCTAGTCTGTCTTCATCTGGAAGGTCATCTGAAACCTGTGCATCATGGCTGACCCTGCTGGTATTTAATATACCCGTGGCATAGCTTTCAGAATCTCAGCAATTCACATGCCACCACAGTACAACAAACTGACAGAGGAGTAGTGAACACTTGGTTTTGCATAGATCCTTTTGCATAGATCACCATTATTTTACATAAAGATGAAGAAGTAATTAAGTAATTCCTATTTTCTCATTTTAATCCCCATACTCAAAAGTCTAAGGAGCTCTGGTAGCATACTGGCTACGAATTGGGTTGCTAACCTCAAGGTCAGCAGTTCAAATCTACCAGCTGTTATGCAGGAGAAAGATGAGGCTTTCTGTTCCCGTAAAGATTTACAGCCTTGGAAATGCTATGTACGGTCACTATGAGTCGGAACTAACTCCATGGCACACCACCGCCACTCAAACATATAAGCATACCTGAACATATCCAATATGTATACATGTTCATTTTGAGATCCAGTTCAATAAATCATAGGAAATATTACATGTATTTATCTTCCCAGAACATTGAATTAGGGGTGAAAGATATTACTCAGAAGACCAATTGAAAAGTCTAGGTAATTCAGGCAGAGAATGCAGAAGCTGAGAGGAAAGTGCCACAATGAAGGGTAATTAAGCATGGCTATGAAAATTAGCACAAGAGGAAAGGCCTTGAAGCCTGGAGGTTATAAAGAATGCACTGAGGTTCAAAAAAGACTTACACAAATCTGAGGAAAGATCCAAACAGGCTGAAAATGAAAATACATTCAAATCATCTTAAAAAGAAATGGTCAAAAACTGAAAGGGTAATCTATTTACTCAAATATGACAAAAATTAAAAAGCCTAAGCCTATGCTAAAAATCTATTCTTGAGAAGATCTATGAAACCAAATGGGTTAAACTCAAAATTATACTTAGGTGCTAGTGAACTTGTTTTAATTTTCATCAGCTTGAACTTAAACTTGGTAGTTTGTTCCACAGTCTGCCCACGACATTGTTCTGACTGTTGACATTGAGCTTCTCCAACAAACTAATGACCAAAGACCATACAAATTGTGGATGAAATCAAGGACATTATTCCGAAAGAAGGCAAGAGGTCATTAAAACACAGAAAAGAATGGATGTTAGAAGAGACTGAAACTTGCTCTTAAATGCCGATTAGCTAAAGAAAATGAAGGAAATTATGAAGTAAAAGAGCTAAATAAACTGTTTCACAAGCAACCTTGAGAAGACAAAAGAGATGTATAGAAATGATCTAAAACCTGGAATAAGAAAACAAAAAAAGGCAATAACACATTTGGCATTTCTCAAGTTGAAAGAACTGAAGAAAAAATTCAAACCTCAAGTTGCAATATTGAAAGTGCAGCTTATCCTCAGTAGTATAAGCACTGGACTGCTAGTCACAAAGCGGGAGATTAGAGTCCACCAGTCACTCCTCAGGAGAAAGATGTGCTGATGAGAGAGGGGTCTTGACTGAAAGGAGACAATACCAGAAAGATATTTATCTGTATTTTCCTGACTATGCAAAGGCATTCGACTGTGTGGATCATAACAAATAATGGATAGCATTGCAATGAATGGAAATTCCAGGCCATGTTATTGTGGTCACAATGGGTGTCACTATGTGTGCAGAGTATACAAGGTGATACTGTCAAATGGTCTGAAAACAAAATGACTACCTATAAAATTTTTGTGCAGTGTTTTGGCAGAAATGCATTATCATTTACAAAAATATCCCTATAAAGCCAGCTTTATTTTGTATAACACGTTACGTGTGTGACTATACATACCAGCCTAAAACTCTGTGCTAATTTACTCATTGTTGTTGTTGTTGTTATGTGCCATCTAGTCGGTTCCGACCCATAGCGACCCTGTATAGGGTTTCTGAGGGTGTAAATCTTTACGGGAGTAGAAAGCCTCATCTTTCTCCCGCGGAGCAGCTGGTAGTTTCGAACCGCTGACCTTAAGGCTCACAGCCCGATTCATAACCACTACGCTACCAGAGCTCCTTCTAATTTACTCATTAAGTCCTTGTAATGTACAGTCCTGGTGTGGCACTGTAGGTTAAGTACTGGATCGCAAGGTTAGTTTGAACTGTAAGGTTAGTGGTTCAAACTCACTAGCCATTCTTCAGAAACCCTATACAGGGTACCTATGAGTTGGAACCAACTCGATGGCATTTAACAACAAAAACAACGTACTATGAGTCTAAGTCAATTTGATGGAAGAGACTAATACACTCTGGTCAAAGCTACCAAAATTACCCAGTTGCAATGATGTGCTACTGTCTGCACGTCCTGAAAATTCCCAACAAGCATGCACTATTGGTTGCAATGATGTGCTACTGTCTGCACGTCCTGAAAATTCCTAGCAAGCATGCACTATTGGTTTTGCTGCTACTGATGTTTTAATAGTCATTGATTTTGTCAACTTTTCTCATGTTTTAGTTACAATACTGTGGTAAGACATATTTGTGCATATATTAATAACACTCAAAAAATGAACTATCAATTAAAGTAAAAGAAGAAAAAATGAGTTAGTAATGATGTAATTCAATGTAGAAATATTTCATAAAACAATTTGCTATGAGTATTCATATAATTTACCAAATACTGCATTTAAGCAATTTAAAACTGTATTTATCACATATGAGTCTATGATTGGACTCCTGGTGTGGCATTTTAGGATAAACACTGGACTGCTAACTACAAGGTCAGTGGTTCAAACCCACCAGCTGCTTCTTAAAAACTCTATACAGGGTCACCATGAATCAGAACTGATTCAATGACACTTAACAACAATAATTCTATGATGGCACCTTGAATTTGTCAGTTTGCCATACTGTGGTAGTTTGTGTGGTTTGATGCTAGAAACTACATCACCAGTATTTGGAATACCAGCAAGGTGAGCTATAGTGGGCACTTCCATACTAAGACTTACTAGAAAGACAGAGAGGTAGACCACTTCTGAAAGGTTAGCCACTGAAAAATTTATGAATAGCAGTAGTACCCTGTCTGATATAGTACCTACTGAGCCCCTCAAGTTGTAAGACACTCAAAATATGATTAAAGAAGAGCTGCCTCCTCAAAGTAGAACTGACTTTAGTGACGTGAATGGAACAAAGGTTTCGTACCATTATTTACTGATAGGACATGACTCAAAATGAGAAAAAACAGCTGCAAATATCCATTATTAATTAGAATGTGGAATGTATGAAGTATTAACTTAAGAAAATTTGAAAAAGATCACATAAAGATTGATATGTTAAGCATTTAGTAAGCTAAAACAGACTGGTATTGGCCATTTTGAATCAGACAATCATATGGTTTATTAGGCGGTTTACTAGGCCTGGAATGGCAAATTGAAGAAGGATAGTGTCACATTCATCATCAAAAAGAGTATTTCAAGATCTAGCTTGAAATACAATGCTGTTTGTGATAGAATAATATCAATACACCTACAAATGACCAGTTAATTCAACAATTATTCAAATTTACCCACCAACCACTAAAGTTAATGATGAAGAAATGGAAGAAATATACCAACATCTTCAGTGTAAAATTGATCAAACAAGCAATCAACATGCAATGATAATTATTGGTGACTAAAATGCCAAAGTTGGGGAAAAAAGAAGAATCGATAGTTGGGAAACATGACTTTGGTTATAGAAACAATGCTGGATAATGTATGGTAAACTTTGCAGGACCAACAACTTATTTGTTACAAATATCTTTTTCAACAACATAAATAGTGACTATACAGGTGTACCTTGCTCATTGGAACACACAGGAATCAAAGTGAGGCAATGGAAAGGTTCAATATCATTAGTCAAAACAAGGCCAAGAGTGAACTGTGGAATAGACCGTCAATTGCTCATACGAAAGTTCAGTTTGCAGCTGAAGAAAAAAGTATACAAGATCCAAAATATGACCTTGAATATATCCCACCTCAATTTAGAGACCCTTTCAAGAACAAATTTCATGTGTCAGGCACTAATGACTGAAAACCAGAGTTGTG
>NW_006408627.1:6673238-6675104 GCF_000296735.1 Chrysochloris asiatica
AGTGGTGAGGATTTTTGTTTTCTTGACATTGAGATGTAATCCATATCGAAGGCTGTGCTCTTTGATCTTCATAAGTAAATGTTTCAAGTCCTCTTCACTTATATTAAGGAATATGGTTGCAGCAAAACAGAAAGGATCCAAAAGTGGTTAGGGGCCTTGTCTAATGCATTTCTGAAAGTCCATTCTAAAGATGAATAGAAAAGCAAATGGTAGACCCACAAACCATGCTTAGCTATAAGAACATAATTGTTCATAGTTATTTATTCATTCCGAGTGTGAAATGTTGGCTAGCTCTACATTTCCGGTTTACCAAAGAACAGGGCTGTCTACTTTACTAAGCCCAGGGTCTTTCTGCAGCTCCCAAAAGTCATTAGAAACCCAGGCTTCTCTTTGATTGGCATTGATATGTGTTCAAGGTTGTTCAAGGTTGTTTGGTATGTGTTCAAGGTTGTTTTCTTCCATGTACTGTCTTTGAGATTGCTGAAGTTCCTCTATTCTTTGTTTCTCTGCTGTGGCTGCTTCCAAATTTCCTTCTTCCAAAAATCTCTGATTGGGCTGGAATCGTGCATCTGTCGTGGAAAGAGGTCTTTCAGTACAGGATCTAACTCATTGAACTCAATAGCAAATCTCGTAGTAGAGCTCATAATTGATTGGCATGGAACCTGGTCTCCAGATGCACTTTGCAGAAGGGGCCACACCACAGTAGAGTCCTTCACGCCATTTCCCAAACAGCCGATGTACCATCTTTCCCTCCTGATCCATCACAACACCGTGGACTTCATTCACGTTGGGATTCCAATAATTCACCTTGAAGAATGTGAGTTTGCAAATGCAAACACTGCTTTTGGTATTTCAAATGGTGATTTCTCCATAATGCTCTATCCATCTCCTCCCACTGAGAATGTTGTGCATACTCCTGGTGACTTTATTCCACACATAACAATCTCCATATTTTGGAAGCATGCCATTCAGTGTTCCAACAGGCAGGATTTCCATTGACTTCCCCCAGAACTTGTTTTTCCATCTGATATCTTGCCAAAACACAAAATTCTTTGATTCACAGTGACAGGCAGAAACAGGTAGATGGTGGCTAACATGTTCAGAGAAAAATCGGAATCCCTTGTCTTCTCTAATACATCCATAAGTCTCCCCAAGGACAGGGTTGAATGGCTTACTTCCTGCTCTGAAATTGTTGTTGTTGTTGTTAAGTGCCATCGAGTCGGTTCCGACCCATAGCGACCCTGTACAGGGTTTCCGAGGGTGTAAATCTTTACGGGAGTAGAAAGCCTCATCTTTCTCCCACGGAGCGGCTGGTAGTTTCGAACCACTGACCTTAAGGTTCGCAGCCCAATTCGTAACCACTACGCTACCTGCTCTGAAATAGGTGGAGCAATATCCTAACACTGCAAATGCAGCAATGAGAAGCATGAGCTCATAGGGATCATCAGTTTCTGAGGCCTTATCCAGGAGCTCACTGTATTCAATTTCCTCACAGAGATGCTGTAGCGTGTTGAGAGGCTCATTTAGTTCCACAGGCATAGAAACTTTAGAAAGGTCTTTACCAATATTGTTCCTTAAGGTATTCCACAAGTTGATGTTACTGGTATCAGGGCAGGGAGCTGGGAGACACGTTCGACGTCCATTTCTGAAAGCCCCTCCTGTTAGCTCCCCATTGAGGATTTGCCAAGAAATGTTGTCCACAATACTGGTATTGTCTTCAGATATATTGTCACTCAAATCATTGATGTAAGACTAATCATCTGATGCTTCATTCTCTGATGAACTTGCAGAGGGGAGCACCTCTTGGGCATCAAAGAACTCAGGGACAGATTCTGACATGGATAGACAAGTCCTTTCAGGACAAAC
>NW_006408627.1:6694356-6696321 GCF_000296735.1 Chrysochloris asiatica
ATGTTCATTGCAGCACTATTCACAATTGCAAAAATTTGAAAACCTTCTGAATGCCCATCAACAGTAGAATTGATTAAACAAACTTTAGTGTATACACACAAATGAAATATTATACAATGTTGAAGAATGATGATGTATCTGTAAAACACCTCACTACATGGATGAACTTGGAGGACATTATGCTGAAGGACATGATCAATTAAAAAGAACAAATATTGTATAAGACCACTGCTGTAAAAACTTAAGAAAAGATTTATCTATGCCAAGAAATTTGGCAGACAGCTACATGGCCAACTGATTGGGAAAAAGTTCATATTGTGCCCTTTCCAAAAACAGGTAACTCAACAAAATGCATTAGTCAAATAGGACAATATCATTAATATCACATGCAAGTAAAATTTTGCTAAAGATAATTAAAAAATGGACTCAACCTTACCTTGACATGGTAGAACTGCGAGTGGTTCAAGCTAGATTCAGATGAAGACATGGAATAAGGGATATCATTGCTAGCATCAAATAGATCTTGGCTGAACTCAGAGAATATCACAAAGATGCTTACCTGTGTTTTATTTACTTTGCAAAGGCTTTTGACTGTGAGGCTCATGACAAGCTAGGGACAGCACTGTGGAGGATGAGTATCCTGTTCTCCAGGAACCGGCATATAGACCAAAAGTGTGCTGAGCAAATAATCCAAGAAATGGGCATCAGAATTGGAAGAAGGTTCGTTAGCAAACTGATATGCAGATGATACAATCTTGCTTGCAGAAAGCAAAGAAGACTTGAAATTCTTGATGAAGATAAAAGACTTAATTATAGGTTTGCACCTCAACTTTCTCAATGGAAAGAAAAAAAAATCCTCACTACTGGACTGATAAATAACATCATGATAAATGGAGAAAAGATTGAAGTTGTTGAATACTTTATTTTGATTGAAAACACAACCAACACTCATGAAGGCAGCAGTCAAGAAATCAGAAAAAAATAAAAGGTATTGCATTGGATAAATCTGTAGCAAAAGACATCTTTAAAATGTTAAAAAGCAAAGATGTGAGAAAACAAACAAGATGGGGGATTAGCTGGAAGTGCAGTGAGGAGCTCCGTCAGCAACAATACAGAATACCGGATCAAGCAGGCTCAGGGGATGGTGCCAGAACACTGTTCCACATATAAAGGAATATTTAGCAGGCTGGAAGGCTTACAGCTAGGGAAATTTGTAGCAGAAGCAAAAAAAATCCATTGTTTTCTAATCCAAGGCACTCAGCTACACCCAGAGCCAAAATCTTGGGCAAGACCAAGTGGGGGAAGGATCAAAGCAGCCACAGATGCCTGGCAGAACTGCAGAGATAAAGGTATGGACATTCTTTTTCTTTGTATTTGTTCATTGGTCTCTCACTGTCTGCGTACCTCCATTCCTGTGACTAGAAGGGGTGGCTGAGTGAGTGGACACCCCACTCACACCCCCACCCCCACCACCGGAGTGTTTTACTATGCATGTGCACATATCTCCTCAAAATTTAAAGTGACAGTTTCCAGTTAAAACCAAACAGCAGTGCAAATGGCCACAGTTGTCACTGAACTATTTATCACTAGAAAAAAGGCCTGAATGAGGATTGTACAGTGGGACAGGCAGACTATGGAAATAGGCTAAAAATTAATTCCTGAGTTATGTCACAATGGCCAGCAGTGGCATCTTGAAATTTCTCAGGAAGAAGAGTGAAAAGGGAAGTCCATATATTGATCACATCTACTACATGGAGTAAATCAAAAAGCATAAAAAATATCAAAATATACACCCATCTAAGTATTAAGACCACAGATAACTCCTGAATATTCCCCCAAAACAGAAACAGATGACCATATCAGCACATGTACAGAAACAAGATAAAGTGATTGTGGCAAATGAGCTGGAAGCAGACCTACACTCCATACTGGAAGATGGGCAAACTTTGGAAATGCCTGAGAAGG
>NW_006408627.1:6699108-6706594 GCF_000296735.1 Chrysochloris asiatica
TGTAAATTATTATATATGTCTGAGTTTTTTTGTTGTTTGTTTTTTAAAAAGCTAAAGTGAATAGAGAGAAATACTGTTAACTGATGGTACATGGAGGGGATTATAATCATTGTAATGAAACAAGGTGTACGATTTATTGAATGTAAAACTGATGATCTGCCCTGTAAACTTTCACTCAATCCACAATAAAAACCTTTAAAGAAAAAAGCAAAGATGTCATTTTGAGGTCTGGGGTTCACCAGACTCAAACCATAGTATTTTCAGTTGTTTCATATGCATGTGAAAGATGGACAAAGAATAATGAAGACCAGAGATGAATTGGTGCATTTGAGTGAATGGTGCTGGAAAGGAGTATTGAAAATACCATGGACAGCCAAGATAATAAACAAACCTGTCTTAGGAAAAGTGTAGCCAGAATGCTCCTTAAAAGCCAGAATGGTGAGACTTTGTCTCTCATACTTTGAACATGCTGTCAGAAAGGACATCATACTTGGTGACGTGGAGGGTCAGCCAAAAAGAGGAAGATCCCAATAAGATGGATTGACACAGTGTCTGAAACAGTGAGTTCAAACAAAACAAAAGTTGTGAGGATGCTGCATGACTGGAAAGTGTTTCATATTGTTGGGCATGAGGTTGCTATGGTTTGGAAATAACTTGGTGGTACCTAACAACAGCTTCCGACCCATAGCGACCCTGTATAGGGTTTCCGAGGGTATCAAAGGCACTTAACAACAACAACAACAACCTAACAACAGCAACAAATGACTATGCAAGGGGATTGGACAGCTGATGGCTAATGTAAATCAGGTTCATGACAACCTGGTAGGGGTGAAATCAAGGGGACTGGACAGCTTGCTAGTATACAAATCAAGTTCATGGCAACCTGGTAGGAGTGGAACCATGTAAGTAAGTTGTATGGAACACTAGCGAGGGCATTGATCAGATATTCCATTACACAAGGCTTCAAATGAATCATCCTGGAGGCAAGCAGGAGCAGCTGATTACCACCAAGATGGAGACAGTAACAGAGCACATCCTTTGGACCTGAGTCCCTGCTCTGGGAACCTCCTAGGCCGAGGAGACTGAGCATAGTAACTCTGGTGACTGAGAGACAACAAGAAGCAGTGGCAGAAAGGCAGTGGCAGTGGATAAAGCAGAATCAGCAGACAGTTCAGTGGGCTTCCTGGCCCAGAGAGAGAGAAAAGAGTGTGTTTGAGTAGGATGCTTGCTGATGGAGTGGGGTGCCTCCAGACAGAGTGTATGGGAAGGCTCACTACCCTCAGTACAAGATAACTAAGCACTTTCAGGCAGGAGGCTTCCTGGTGAAGTTAATTGTTGCTAGGCACTTATTAGTGGGATTAGAGAGCTCTGTAACACTTGTACTAACAAGGCAGAAGCTAAGACAGCTCAAGAGGCCTGTGGGGCTAAATGCCAAGAGACTGAGGGTCAAGGAAAAGCCTGACTGTGGGCATGGCTTAGAAGAGGCTAACTTTCTGAAGAACTGTATCCTGAGTCTCTCCTGATCCTAAGACATCCCATAATTGTGAGTATTGTCTATGAGTTCAGTGTGGCCACTGCAGTGAACTACTGAATTCAGCAGAGAAGTAGAGAGTACTGCTGGTGTGAGAACTGGTTAAAAAAAAAAAAAAAAAATGGCGGAGGCACGTATGACCTCTGCCTCATAAAAATTAACTTTGGGCTGGTGATGATTCTCCTGCCCTCTTGTGAAGCTAGTGAAGAGATGCTTTCCTGATCATGCCATTTTTATACAGACCAATTAAGTAAATTAGGAGTCCTGGTGTGGTGCTGTGGGTTAATGCGCTGGATAGCAAAGCTGGTTTGAACTGTAAGGCTGGCGGTTCAAGCTCACCAGCCACTCCTTGGAAACCCTACACAGGGTCGCTATGGGTTGGAACTGACTGGACGGCACTTAACAACAACAATTAAGTAAACTATGTTACAACCATGCAATGATATATTAGGTGCTAACTAAACAAGGAGAAATGTTTGCAAGAAGATCAAGCAAAAAATAAATAAATAAATAAAATCAAGATCAAAATGATAATGACAGGATGCTCCAAAACATGTTAAAATACTAAACACATTAAAGTGTCTAAGTAGAAAGATGGCACAATATTCATAGTGATTGTTTCTGTATGTAGAATTATGAATTATTTTTTTCTTCTTTATATTTTGTACTATTCTGGTGTGGTACTATAGAATAATCACTGGACCACAAGATTCATTTGAACCTGAAAGTCAGCAGTTCAAACTCACCAGCCACTCCTTGGGTTGCTAGGAGTCAGAACTGACTTGACGGCACTTAATAACAAACAACAATATCTTTGAAATGGCTGTGAATTACCCTTTTCATAATCAAGGAAAAAAAGGAACTGAAAGGAAAGTAAAAGCAGAGCAAATTGTAGTTGCTTCAAGTAGCTCCTAAAACACCAGTAATGCCTGGTGGAGTAGAAGTAAGTCTGACATCGCTGTCAGAGTCATATTGCTGAATGAATCAATGTTTTCTTCAGTTTTTATGTGGAAGCCTAACAAATACCAGAGTTTCCAGATAAGAGATTGTAATGAAAATAGAATGCTAAGACATGAATAGAATGATAGAAGTGATTATAAGGAGGATTACAAAGTGTCTGGACTGGGGCAACATTGGCTCAGTCTCAGTTTATTCCATGTACTCTCAGTCAGAAGGGAAAATAAAGAACCTTGTCAACAAAACCAACTGGAAAGACCAGTGTATACTGCACTAGTACCATTCAGTTTATAGTAGTATTTATGGTCCTTTTCTCAACAACTTTTTCTGTTCTCAAATCATCAGATCAGATGTTAATAAAACTGTAATCACAAATTCTCATAGCTTGTTTAAATGCTAGAATTGCAAGAAGAAAACCCACAAATGAAGTTGTAATAAATAAGATTGATGGGGTTTTGTTAATCATGAGAAAAAATTACTGATATTTATTTCTAGTGATAATAACAACAACCATTTATTGAGTCCTTGCTATGTAGCAGACCCTGTGATAATGTTCCAAATATGTCTCCGTTAATCTTGTCAGAACACTACCATGAACATATTACCATGGCTCTCATTTTACCCAGGAGTGAAGAGAGGCTTGCTGTTGTGTGCCATCAAGTTAGGTCTAACTATTTGTTGTTGGGTGTCATCAAGTTCGTACCAACTGAAAGCGACCTTATGAACAACAGAACGAAACACTGCTTGGTCCTGTACCAACCTCACACTCATTGCTATTCTTGAGCCCATTGCTGCTGCCACTATGCCAATCTATCTCATTGGGGGTCTTCTTCTATTTCGCTGATCCTCCACTTAAGCAAGCATTATGTCCTTCTCCAGGGACTGGTCCCTCCTGATAATATATCCAAAGTCTGAGAGACAAAGTCTGGTCATCCTGGCTTTTAAGGAGCCCTCTGGCTGTTTTTTTTTCCAGTACAGATTTGTTTGTTCTTCTGGTGATCCATGGTAATTTTAATATTCTCCTCTAACACCATAACTCAAATGCATCAATTCTTTGACGGTCTCCTTTATTCGTTGTTCAACTTTCACATGCATATAAGGCTATGGAAAATACCATGACTTGAGTCAGGCACACCTTACTCCTCAAACTGTCATCTTTGCTCTTCAATACTTTAAAAAGGTCTTGTGCAACAGATTTGCGTAATGCAATGTGTCATTTGATTTCTTGACTGCTGCTTCCATGAGTGTTGATGGTTGATTCAAGCAAAATGAAGTCTTTGACAACTTCGATCTTGAGGATTTTTATTTTCTTTATATTGAGGTGCAACCCACAGGTAAGGCTGTGTTCTTTGATCTTCATCAGTAAGTATTTTAAGTCTTCTTCACTTTCAGCAAGGAAGGTTGTATCATATGCATATCACAGGTTGTTAGTGAATCTTCCTCCGTCCTTGATGCCACATTTTCCTTCATATAATGCAGTTTATATGAAGCATAACTATCCTAATTTTAAACCATTTGGTGTTCTCTTCTTTTGTTCTAACAATTGCCTCTTGGATTAGGGACAGGTTCCTCATGAGCATGATTAAGTGTTCCAGAATGCTCATTCTCTGCAATGTTGTACAAAGCTTGTCATGATCCACATAATTGAAAGCTTCTACATAGTCAATAAAGTACAACTAAACATCTTTCTGGTATTCTCTGCTTGCATCCAAAATCCATCTGATATTAGCAATGATATCCCTCATTCCACATCTTTGTTTGAATCTGACTTGAACCTCTGGCAGTTCCCTGTCAATGTACTGTTAGAGTCATTTTTTAAATTATCTTTAGCAAAAATTTACATGCAAGCTATGTTAATGATATTGTGTAAAGATTTTCACATTGCACTGGGTCACCTTTGTTTGGAATAGACATAGACATGGATGACTTCCAATCAGTTGGTTTAGGAACTATCTTCCAAATTCCTTGGCACGGAGGAGTGAGTGCCTCCAATGCCTCATCAGTGATCCTAGGGTTTCTGAGAGTGACTGGTGGGTTTGTACTGTTTACCTTTCAGTTACCAGCCCAGTGCTTATCCTACAATACCACAACTTGTTAAACTAGTAAATGACAACCAGACAAGATGAGAGAAAAGCTCCAAAGTCCATAAACCAAAACCAAGCCCACTGACCAAGGTGGTTGGTATTAATAATATCTATTACATACCTCACACATCTGTCAGTTTGTTATACTGTGGTGGTTTGTGTGTTGCTATGATTCTAGAAGCTATTCCACTGGTGTTTCAAGTACCAGCAAAGTCACTCATGGTAAACAAGTTTTAGTAGAACTTTCTGAGACCATAGTATAAAAAAGGAATAGGCGGTCCACTTCTGAGGCATTAGCCCCTGAAAACCAATGAATAGCAGTGAAACATTGTCTGATATAGTGCCAGAAGATGAGCACCTCAGTTTAGAAGGCTTTCAAAATACGACTGAGGAATAGCTGCCTCCTCATACAGTGAACCTTAATGATGTAGATAGAGCAAAGCTTTCTAGACTTTTATTTGCTGATAGGTCACAGCTCAAAATGGGAAGAAACATCTGGAAACATTCATTAATAATTAGCACCTGGAATGTACAAAGTATGAATCTAGGAAAATTGGAAATCATCAAAAAGAAATGGAAAGTATTTAAGCCACTATCCTTGGCATTGGTGAGTTGAAATGGACTGGTATCAGCCATTTTGAATTGGACAATCATATGGTTTACTATGCTGGGAATGACACACTGAAGAGGAATGGTGTTACATTCATTGTTAAAAAAAGAAAATTTCAAGACCAATCTTAAAGTTTAATTCTGTCTGTGATAGACTGATACTCATACATCTACAAGGAAGACCAGCTAATATCACTATTATTTAAATGTATGCACCAGTCACCAAAGTCAATGAAGAACTTGAAAAATTATACCATCTTCAATCTGAAATTGATCAAACATGCAATCAAGATGCATTGATCATTACTACTGACTGGAATGCAAAAGTTGGAAACAAAGAGGAGGAATTCATTGTTAGAAAATATGGCCTGGGCAATGAGAAAGATGCTGGATAGATATTACATGATAGAATTTTCGAGACCAACAACTTACTCATTGCAAATACCTTTTTCAACAACGTAAATGGTGACTATATGCAAAGATCTCTATGAATGTGATATACAGAAATCAAATTGACTACATCTGTGAGAGGAGAGGGTGTAGAAACTGAATATCATCTGTTAAAATAAGGTAGAGGATGACTGTCAAACAGAACATCAATTGCTCATATGCAAGCTCAGGCTAAAGCTGAAAAAAAATTAAAACAAGTTTAAAACAGCCAAAATACAATCTTGAGTATTTAGATACCTGAATTTAGAGACCATTTCGAGAACAGATTCGATAATGACCAAAAGACCAGAGAAGTAGTGGGAAGAAATTAAGAACATCATACACGAAGAAAGCAAAAAAAAAAAAAGGAGAGAAGCCGGGGCATATTTCCTTCCTTAGGGATCCATCAAGATGATTAGATTATGGTTACTGTTATAAAGAAAGCCAAAGTCACTATGCCCTTTCACAAACCATATCTGTTTTGAGGGACAATGAAACATTTCTACACCTCTTGTCAAAGCCAACAGTGTCTTGTTCTATTCCCGTTTTTATCCTAAATGAAATAACAACAACAAAATTGTAATTGGATTTCAGTTTGGGCTTCACAATGGTGGAGTGAACAGTGGCTCAGTGAAGTCTGAATAGATTCAGCAACTCCTCTACCATCTGCCCCCAATTGTCGAGGAAAGAATGCTAGCTCCAGGCATCAAGATGATTGTGACAACTTGACTGGGTTAGGACTCTCAGTGGTTTGACAGTTAAAATGTAGTTCTCCCCCATGATGAGATCTAATACAGTGTAATTAAGTCTATGATGAGGTCTGTCACGAGCAGTCAAGCAATTGAGAAGCTTCCTTGGGGTGTGGCCTACTTCCAGGTGAGGCTTGTTTGCTCTCTGTAGGGTCTGAATCTTATATCTGGCTTATCCTCTGACCTCCAGTTCTTTGGACTGAGCCAGGAACCTGCTCTATTGCCTGCTGTTTCTGGGAGTCATCAGCAGGCTGCCTTTGTATCTGCTGGACCTTGCTGCCTGCATGCTGTCTCACCTGCCCATCTTAGTTCAGAAGCCATGCAGCTACATGAGTTAGAAATCTCCAGTCTGACATCTAACCCATAGTCTTGGAATGAACCACCTCTACAATGGTGTGAGCCTTTCCTTGATATAAAGCTCTCTTTAGAAATGCATATATAAGCGTCACTGGTTTCGCTTCTCTATAGAAACAATCAAAGACAACCATCTACAAGACTAAATGTCCAATCTTTTCATCATATGTATTTACTGCTCTTTCTTTATCAGAATAATTCGATTTTGTTGGGAGGTAATGGTACATTTGAACTCCTGGTGTGGCGTTAATGTGCTGGACTGCAAAGTGGGTTTGAACCGCTCACCATCAAGCTCCACAGAAACCCTATACACAGTAGCTATGGGTCAGAAGCGACTCGACAGTTCTTAACAACAACAACAAATACAATGGTACATAATTTCGAAATTGACTGTGAGAGTATAAGGGACTGAATCCAGGCTAAAGATGAGGACTGAGAATCCTGCAGAGTTTCTCAATTTGGAGCAGGATGAGGTAACTGAGTAAGAGTTGGAGGAATAGATTGCATAATATATGGGGGAAAGGATCTGAGTGAATGTGAATAGTCAAAAGGGCGCAGGAGACATCTATCGTTTTCTACCTAATAATCATTCTTCTCTCTTCATGACAGGCTGCAATTTGGAAGTGGGGAGGGGATAAACCATGCAGTTTGAGTGGGACTGCTTTGATCTTCAGTTGGAGCTATGTGTTCTAAGTAGCTTAAACCAATCAGCTTAACCAGCAATTCTCAACCTCAGTATCATTGTTATTTGGAAATGAATAATTATTGTTGTG
>NW_006408627.1:6708069-6709956 GCF_000296735.1 Chrysochloris asiatica
CCACAAGGTTGGCAGTTCAAACCCACCAGCTGCTCCTTGGAAACCCTATACTGGGCTATTTGAGTTGAAAATGACTCGACAGCACTTAACAGCACCATATGCAGATGACACAATCTTCTTTGCAGGCAATAGACATGAAGTACTTACTGATGAAGATCGAAGACTATAGCCTTCGGTATGGATTGCACTTCAATTTAAAGAAGAAAAAAAAAAAGTCTTCACAACTGGACCAATAAACAAAATCATGATCAATGGATAAAAGATCAAGTTGTCAAAAACGTCATTTTACTTAGGTCCACAATCAGCACTCATATGAGCAATATTCAAGATATCAAGTGACATATTACAATAGGCAAATGTGATGCAAAATATCTCTTTAAAGCATTAAAGAGCAAAGGTGTCACTGTGAGGGCTAAGATGTGCCTGACTCTTAGTATTTTCAAAAGCCATCATATTTTCAATCACCTCATATGCAAATGAAAGCTGGACTATGAATAAGGAAGACCAGAGAATTGACACATTTGTATTATAGTGTTGGTGAAGAAACTTGAAAGTACTTTGGACTGCCAGAAGAACAAACAAATCTGTCTTAGAAGAAGTACAACCAGAATGCTCTTAAGAGAAAGTATGGTGAGACTTCATCTTTTACACTTTGGACAGGTTGTCAAGAAGGACTAGTCCCAGGAAAAGGACATCATGCTTGGTAAAGTGAAAAGTCAACAGAAAAGAAGATTCCCAATGAGATGAATTGATACATTGGCAGCAACAATGGGTTCAAACATAACAACAATTATGAGGAAGACACAGAACAGCAGTGTTTCATCCCATTGTGCATAAAATTGCTAGTTAGAACCAAATCAATGGCACCTAACACCTATAACACTTGTTATATGGCAAGAATTGCTCTGTTAATCCTCAACAGTTTCATGAAGTAGCATATTATTTATGGTAATGATGAGGTTTTTATAACAAAGAGATCTGAAAATGTAATGTGTTCAAGAACAAACAAACAAAATAATCTCTCATCCAACAGTCTTGATAAGAGTAGTCCCAAGTTAGTGGGGCTTTATCCAGTAATCAAGGACTGTCTTTTTTTTTTTTGAAGATTTTATTGTGAATTGAATAATAGTTTACAGGGCAGGTCATCCGCTTTGCACTCAACCAATCATATTTTGTTTCAATGCAATGATTGCAATGTCTTCCATTCACCATCTGTTAACAATATTCACCTCTATCCCCTCTTTTATTTATTTTTATGTACAGAAAATATATCGTCATTTAAATCACCAAAAGGAACATTTTGCAAATGTTCCTGCCCGACAGCAAACAACCTTTCTCATTCCATGGATCTAGAGTCCTTAGCTGCTCTATCTCTCTATGCCATCACCTCTGCTTCCATCTCTGGTGTTACTGCTTCTTTGGTTAGGATCCCATGATCCGCTCATGCTCTTCCCTCTTGATGGTCCTTGGGTCCTCAGTTCCTTGAATGAAAGTTTAACTACTACCCCCAATTTGTTTCACATCTTCTACCTTTACAGTTGGGGCAATCACAATGAATCATGATAACAATTACTCACTATTGAATCACAAGAATCCTATCCCCATCCTCTCCCATATTCTTTCACCAGACCCATCTACACAAGAGGAAAACAATTCAGTAGGGAATCTACCCTACCCCACTCACACTGAAACTAAGCACACTCTTTAAAACTTGTAAGGCAGCCACTTCATGCCTTTGTGTTGTTGTTAGGTGCCATCGAGTCGATACCGACCCATAGCGACCTTATGCAAAGCAGAATGAAACACTGCCCAATCCTGAGCCAACCTCACTATTGCTATTGTTGCCACGCTTGAGTCCATCGATGCTGCCACTTAGCCAATCCATCT
>NW_006408627.1:6710056-6710674 GCF_000296735.1 Chrysochloris asiatica
TTCCAACACCATAACTCAAAAGCATCAATTCTTCTACATTCTTCCTTATTCACTGTCCAACTTTAGCATGTATATGAGGTTATTGAAAATACCATGGCTTGGGTCAGGCACACCTTAGGGAATCAAAAATGATGTGCATCTTGCCATAGTTCCTGGAAGAGACACTTCTTAAAATCACAAAGCATTCAAGAATTACTTCAATACATGTATCATATAGAAGACCACTCAGGATAGGTACTGTCCAAATACACAGAACAAAAGACAAGTTGTCTAGAATAATCAAATGAGGGGAAGGAAATGAAATTTCATTATATCTTACTTCCTCAATTTTACTTTTACTCAGGAAGTATTTGTTTTCCTGTTTGGTCTCAAGTGGATTTCTACCGTTTATGTTATCACACATGAAAGATGTGTATGAAGTTCCAACAGCATTATGTTCATAGGCACTTTCTCTTCCCTTACTCATTTCACCGTAAGAGAAGTAGAGCTACTGATATACAGGCAGTCCCCAGTTTAAGAACATCAGACTTAGGTACACCCTAAGTTAACCCCTGGAAAACCTATTACATTAAAATTTTCTAGTAATACAGTACTGGTGTGGTGCTGTTGGCTAATGCG
>NW_006408627.1:6712507-6713647 GCF_000296735.1 Chrysochloris asiatica
TGAAATATGTGACTAAGAGGGGAATCTACTTAAATTTCTCGATACAAAAAAAAGAAACAATTTTAACCAAGTAAAAAAAATTTTAATGATGATTTGGCCAGGGGTATTACATTTGAACAAGAGCAGGAAATGTTCTCATCCTTAATATTTTGACTTCAGCCTGCAGAATTAAAATCTGTTCAGCTTGTTGTTTTGAAATACTTGTTAATTTTTGTTGTCGCATCATGTCATCATATCGTTCTTTGGCAATCTTTTCACAAGTCAGTTTAGATCCTGTACCCAAAACAAACAAACAAAAATAACAAAACTGATTGGATTATTATAGGCATCTTTAAATACAGAGGCAAAACTCAATGGACTAAGTGGATCACTTAAAATTTGTGGGAATCTCCCCCCAAAAAACAAAACCAAAAAAAAAAAACAGAATAAGACATAAAACAAACAAATAAACAACAACAACAAACAAAACAAAACAAAAACTTGTAGAAATCCTGGTAGCATTATAGTTTCTCTACAGATTCAAGGAAATCATCAATTAAACAAAAAAGAGAAAAAAACCTTACCAATAGCATTACAGATGTCTCTTCTCTTTGAGACAGCTACCAACTCTTCTCAAAAATTGCAGCTTAGAGTATTATTTGCTACATCTTTGTGATTACTGAATCTTCCCAATTTTTTAAGTAGTTTTTTACAGTGTTCTACATTCTTCTTGTGAGTCTAGAATTTGTGTTCTCATGACATCACACAAAAATAATTTTGTAAAAATGGATTAGATTTTACAGACATTGTTCTTTAAATGAACATCATCATTAAAATATGATCTTACTACCATATGATTAGTAACTGACATAATGTCTGCACATAGTAGGTACTCAGATTATTTGTTGAAAGATACAATGTTATATTAATACATCATTTTAGAAAACAAGTCTTGTATACCCTTAAAAATGATGTTGTTGTTGTTATGTGCCGTGGAGTCGGTTCCAACTCATAGCGACCCTGTACAGGGTTTCTGAGGCTGTAAATCTTTTGTTTTTGTTTTTTAATGATTTATTGTGAATTATGTGATAGTTTACATGGGAGAACATTAGTTTTACATTCATCCTATCATATATTGTTTCATTGCCATGGTTACAATCC
>NW_006408627.1:6717630-6719128 GCF_000296735.1 Chrysochloris asiatica
CGCTGACCTTAAGGTTCGCAGCCCAATTCGTAACCACTACGCTACCAGAGCTCTTATTTTATGAGTCACTTAGAACCAGAAAGTGGGGGAACTCACCACCATCAAGAAAGGAGAGCCAAGAGTAGAGTGTGTCCCTTGGATCTGAAATCCCTGAACAGTGAATCTCCTTGATCCAGAAACAGAAAGTTGTGACCCCACAGAGCCAGCAGAGGAGTGGCAGCAACAGAATGAAGAGTCAGAGCATGAAACAGAGTGGGACTTTACAGCCCACAGAGTGTGTAAAGATTGAGTATCTTCCAGCAGAAACCTTTGCTTGTGGAGTAGGTGCCTCCAAACACTTAGTCTTGGGAGCTAAGTTTGCTGATCTGCAGAGCTAGAACTGAGCACCTTCTAACTGAGGCTTACGGTGGAATGAAAAGTCTCTGGGGCATTTATCCACAACTCTAAAAGAGCTCTGTAATATATCTGGAGCAGGGAACAGGCCATGGACCAGACAGAGGTATGCCTTTGGGAAGAACAATGGTCTGAGCATTTCTGATCCTGACTTGTAACCTGTTAATTTCCCTAATGAACCCAGTAATTGAAAGTATTGACGGTGAGTCCTGTGAGGTCATTGCAATGAACTATCACACCAGCTGAGAAGTAGAGAGACTGATAGTGTCAGAACTAGTAAAGAAAGTAAAAGTCTAGAGACATGTTTGAGTTCAATCACTTAGGAATTGTCCTTGGCTGTTGTTGACTTGGAGTGTCCTTTCCCCCTTGTGAAGTCAGTAGAGGTCAAGCTACCTCACATGCCCCCCAGATAATTTTACATCATCTCACTGGAAGTCTCTTTCATTGTCACTGGCCCTCTACTTGATTAAACATGATGTCCTCCTCCTGCAATTAGTCTGATAACATGTCTAAAGCAACTGAGTCAAACAATGTTGTGTTGTGGTCCATAAGATTATCATTAATTTTCAGAAGTAGATTATCAGGCCTTTCTCCAGTCTGTCTTAGTCTGACCTGCCCACTATGGGTGACTCTACTGGTATTTGTTACCAGTAACTTGTTAGTGGCTATGAGTGTTGTAAAGTAAGTTAGACAGGGAATTGTCACAGAAATTGGCTAAAAGGGGAAGGCCAATTTAGCTACAGCAGTCACAAAAGACTTCCCTAAGATATCATTTATTTATTTATTTTTATGTTTTATTGTGAGTTATATGATAGTTTACATGACAGAACCTCAGTTCCATATTCATTCCATCGTATATCATTACATTGCCATGGTTCCAATCCCCTCCATGCATCGTCTTCCGACCAAAGGGCATATCCTAGAAGCCCATGCTCTACACTCTCCCTTCCCCCCTCAGTCTTCGGCCCACAGTTCCTCTCCCTCTCTGGATCGAGTCCCCAGCTGCTTCATCACTCCATGTCATCATCTCTGTCTCCATCTCAGGCATCCCCGGTTCTCTGGGTGGGGTCCCGTTCTTGGCTCTTATCCGTTGGTGGTCCCAGAG
>NW_006408627.1:6719813-6725320 GCF_000296735.1 Chrysochloris asiatica
CTCCTCGCACTGCTTGCCAACCAGGTCCCCAACTGGGTCCACAGAAGCCCTCTGAATATTGTGAGGCTTAGCTCGCCGCTTCATTGCCGCTTTTACCCCATTTCTCCCCAATGGTGATACGTGTGTTTACCAATCCGAGCATGCATTTCCACCAAGTCACAGTTTTTTTTTGGGGGGGGGCCTACGTTGGTGGGACCTGACCGACTGCCCCAATGTCTCCTAGGGGAGGGACCTGTTTGTTCCCGTAATAGCAGTCCTTCTGTCTCCATTGTGTCGTGTTTTTCCTGTAGGTCTTCCATTCGAGACATATCTTTTGTTCTTCTCACAGTTCCAGGCTCATCAGCTCGTTCTTTCAAGTGGAGATTTCTCATCTCTGGAGATCTGGATGTGATTCTGGTTTCTACCTATAGTTTTATGTATTGCAAAGGCTCCGCAGAAAGCCTCCTTCACCGGGTATGCTGTAGCCCCGTTTTAGGTATTCCAATCAGTTAAAGGCAGAAGACGGATTTACAAGCCTTCTATTGTAATGTTTCTGACTATTCCTTTCTCTCCCCCTCCAGTGTCTACTCTATATTATAATGCAAGGAAAACCAAGATTCAAAAAAACAGTCAAGCATCTTAACACGATTCCCCGCCCATTCCGACCATGGGTCAATCCCTGTACCTAAAATGTCATTTAATCTAGCCCCAAATGATAGGAAATGGCACTGTGAAAATTCAAGAGAAGAGAATTTGGAAAAAATGAAAGGCAAGTGCAAAGGCTTCAAGACAGGAATGAATCTGAGGTGTGAGAAAACAGAAAGTAGGTCAGTGTGACTCGAGCTTCATGGGATTGGATGAGTGGAAGGAATATAGTCAGAGAGAGAAGTAGCTGTCAGATAATGTAGGACCTGAGAGATCATGGGGAGACTTTGGGTTTTATTCTGCATGCAATGGAAAGTCATAGGAGGGTTTTTACTCATGAGAGTTACATCATCTTGACTTCTATTTTTAAAAGATCACTCTGGCTGACTACAGGAAAACAAGAATAAGAGCATGGGGGTCAGTTAGGAGGCTTTCTCTTTATTCCAGAGAAGAGATGATAGACTCTTGGACTAGGGTGTTGTTATTGTTGTTTAGTGCCATCGAGTTGGTTCTGACTCATAGCAACCCTATACAGGATTTCCAAGGAGCAGCTGGTAGGTTTGAACTGCTGACCTTTTAGTTTTCAGTCCAGTGCTGATCCTACAGCACCACACCAGGGTGGCAGAGGTAGAAAAATAAGTGAATTTGTTTGGTGTATACAACAGAGGCAAAGTCAACAAGATCGCTTATAGAACAGACTGGAAAGGAAGAGGAGACAAGGGTCACAGAAGAATCACAAATGACTCCTAGGTTTCTGGCCTTAGCAATGAAGTGGAAATGATACCTGTTTTGATTATCTAGTGCTGCTATAGCAGAAATACCACAAATGAGTGGTTTTAATGAACAGAGATTTGTTTTCTTTAGTTTAGGCAGCTCTAGGGGAAGACTTTTTCAGTTACTTGTGCAAGAAAATACTTGTTTAATTTTCTCCAACATTCTTAGTGTTCCTTGGAGATCTCCACTTGACATCTACTGTGAGACTGCTTTCTTCTGTGCCTAATCTTGTTGTTGTTAAGTGCCACTGAGTCAGTTTTGACTTATAGCAACCCTGTATAAGCTTTCCGGTGAGCAGCTAGTGGGTGTGAACTGCTCTAGGATAGAGTAGAACTGCCTTCTTAGGGTTTCCAAGGTTGTAAATCTTTATGGAAGTGGACTCCCCATCTTTCTCTCATGGAGTGCAGGGGGTTCAAATCATCCACCATTCCTTTAGCAGCTGAGCACTTTAACCACTGTATCACCATAACTCCTTTCCATAGGGATGTTGTTGTTGTTGTTGTTGTTGTTGTTAAGTGTCAGTGAGTTGGTTCCAACTGTATAAGGTTTCCAAGGAGTGGCTGGTGAGTTTGAATTGCCCATCTTGCAGTTCAAATTGACCATTCAGTCCAGTGCATTATCTTGTATTGCTGCACCAGGACTCCTCCATAGGGATGCTGTTGTTGTTGTTGTGCCATCAAGTCGGTTCCAACCCATAATGACCCTATATAGTGTTTCCAAGGAGCAACTGGTGAGCTTGAATTGCCAACCTTTGGTTCAAACTGACTTTGCAGTCTAGCGCATTAACCCACAGCATAACCTAGAGGTTAGCATTTGCAACATATATTTTGGTGGGACCCAATCCAATCCATAGCATTACCATTTACTGAGATGGAGAAGACACAACTACTGCTAAGATTATGGTTTAAAGAGAGTTAGAAAAGCTCAATAAAAGCAAGACATTGAGACACAGAGACAATGAGCAAAGGGAGGGGCTTTTCTCTCTCTTTTTCTCCTTGTTTGCTGCCCCAGGCATTTTCTCCTGATGTTAGAACTTGGTCTACTCTGTCCTTGTTCTTTCCCCCTTAGAGAATAGTGAAAATACAAAGAACACCAATAGGCACCTAGAAGAGTATCTAGGACGTAAATTCTATGAATCTTTTTCTTTCTTTCTTTCCCCTCGGTTCCTAGATAAAAGGTTTTCATTTGGATACACATTTCAGTTAAAAAATGAAAATATTCTCTCCATAAAATTCAGTGGTTTAATATTAACTTCCTATAAAGATTTACACCCTCGGAAACCCTGTACAGGGTCGCTATGAGTCGGTTCCGACTCCACGGCACATAACAACAACAACATATAGATTACAGCATATAATTTGTCTGGAATTAGATATGTAGTAAAACAGTTTTTCCTAAAGATCTGGTTCTACAAATCAAAGCTTTTGTAGTTGGTTCTCATCTTTTCATTGTCTGTGCTCCTTCTGCTCAAGGATATCCATGGTTTTACCTTTCATCTCTATACTCCTTTATGATCTGCACACTTAGAGAGCCCATTTTATTGTTGTTCAGTGCTGTCAAGTTGGTTCTGACTCACAGAGACCCTGTATAGGATTTCCAAGGAGCACCTGATGGGTTTGAACAGTCAACCTTGCAGTTCAAGCTGACCTTTCAGTCCAATGCTTTGTCCTACAGCGCCACACCAGGATTTCAAAAAAAAAAAAAGGCTCAGATCTTCCAGCTTTCTAAGTCTCAACATGGACTTCTTCCAAAACAGACAACTCAATTTTACTGGTAAATCTTTTAATTTTTAAATATAAATAACCGATCAACTTTCTTGTCTTATGTTTTATTCCCAACATTTTATCATGAAAAATTTCAAGCTTATAAAGAAAATTTGAAAGACTTCTACAGTGAACATTCCTTTAAACCCACCACTGAGATTAAAATTAAGATTTTACTGATCTTGATTTATCATATATATGCAAGGGGACTTCAAAATGTTCATTGCGTGGCGGGAAAGGCAATATAAAAAAAAAAGGGAGGTTGGTAGAAGAAAGATGAAGACAAGGAGGACACAGGGAGGGGTGCAAGATTTAAAGGCACAGGGAGGGGTGCAAGATTTAAAGGCAATAAAAGTAAATAATGTTAACTGATGGTACATGGATGGAATTATAATCATTTAAATGAAATGAAGTTCAATGTAAAACTGATGATCTGCTCTATAAACCTTCACACTCAATTCACAATAAAAAGCTAAAAACAAAACAAAAACCAGGCTGGACTTTGCTCAGTTTCTAAGAGCAGATGAGATCGGGTGCATAGGGTGGTATGGCTGTAGACAGAAAGGCCACTGCTACTGGACATCTCCACTCAAAGTGTCTCTCAAACACTGCAAACATTGAAAATTGAATATATCTCCCACATACCTTAAACTAGTCTGCCTTTTCCATTTTCTTCATTAGTGTGTAATGAAACTACTCATACAGTGGCCTAAGTCAACAATATGCAAGTCAACCTACAATCCTACCTTTCAGTCACAACCCTATTATCTATTTCACCTCCTTTTTTTTTTATTCATGCCCTTCTCTCTTCACACCTGGATTGCTGTGATAGCCTCTAGCATAATAGAAAGAGATAATAAAATAAAAAGAAAGTGAGAAATAAAGAGAGAAGCAATTCTGAAGAAACAAAATTCAGGGAGGATGAATCCATTTTATGTTCTCATAGAGATAAGAGAAGATAAGCAATCATGGAAACCAAGAGGTTACCTTTTAAAATGCAAGAGGTAAGCATTCAAAGGAAAAAAAAAAAAAAAACATAAAACAGGATAAACGAAAAATTTATAGTGGTTAAAATAAAAACTGATAGAATCTCACAGAAATTGGAATAAAAAGACGAAGGATATGGAATGGGGAATAAGAAAGGATTTTTAACTTTTTATTGTGACTTGAGTGAAGATTTACAGACAAGATCATCAGTTTTACATTCAACAAATCATACACTTTGCTTCATCTCAATGACTGCAATCCTCTCCATGCAACAACAGTGATCCAACTGCTTCCCCTTGGTTCCTATTTGTATTCCACCCACTTTCCTATCCCTTCTCAACTTTGTCTCAGGTAAACACTGCCCTTTTGATTTTGAATGACTGACCAACCTTACTAGTGTTGCTATCCCCACTATATCCCTATCTATTACTTGCTTGGAAATTGGGCCATAAAGGAAAGTTCTTTTCCAGACCTGAAAGGTAGTCGAGGGAGATAGCCTCAGGATCCTTCAGTTTCTTTTCTAAACAGTTAGTCTTGTATTTTTCTAAAATTATTTTAGGTTTGGTTACACATTTTCTCCCACTCTAATATGGTCCCATAGCAGTTAGTAGTGTAGCTGGGTACCATCTAGTTCTTCTGGTCTCAGAGTCATGGAGACTAATGTTCACAGAGAAGAAAGATTTTTAAAAACCAGACGACCAGTACAATTGGCCTGAAATATGAATAACTACTTCTAGAAAGTAGAAAAAATGAAAAGATTGTCGTTCGTTATTAGTAATATAGCTTAAGATAATTTTCTACAACTGAAGAACATGAGTTTCCAGATTGCAAGGACCCATACAGTGGCAAACTCTATGGTAAGAGTAACTAACAGTATGAGTATTAGTGCTTACTCTGTGCCAAGTCTGATTCTAAGTACTTATATTTAGACATTTACTTGTTTGTCACAACCATTAATATCCAATTTCTACACATGTGGAAATACAAGCAAAGAAACATTAGCTAACTTGTCCTAGATGTCACAGCTAGTACACAATGGAACTGGCATTCAATCTCAGATGGCCCATGCCACACAGCCCAGGTTCTAAACTATTGTATTACACTGAATGTGCATAGACTTACACTAAGTTTCATCATCAGAAGTTTAGGGTCTAGGAGAACATGCCCAAAGCTTCCAGAGACAAAAGGTAATTCTCAAGGACAGAGTCCAGAGTAAAAATAATTTCAACCTGCTTAATGATACTAAAAACTAAAAACAAATTAAGGTCTTCAAAACTTTTGAGGCATATTTCTTATAACCAATAATTCTATACCCAGATAATCTATCAATAAATTCTACAAGGAAAATAAAGACTTTTC
>NW_006408627.1:6726412-6730220 GCF_000296735.1 Chrysochloris asiatica
TCATCTGCATATCGCAGGTTGTTAATGAGTCTTCCTACAATCCTGATGCCACGTTTTTCTTCATAGAACCCAGCTTCTTGGATTATTTGCTCAGCATATAGGTTGAATAAGTATGGTGAAAGAACAGAACGCTGTCATACACCTTTCCTAATTTTAAAGCATTCCATTCAGTGTTCCCATGTTCTATTCAAACAACTGCCTTGGTCCATGTATAGATTCCTCATGAGCACAATTAAGTATTCAGGGATACTCCTGCAGATAAAGTAGGGTATGAGAAGTTATGGAAGGATGCTCCATCAGAACTAAATAAGCCAAGAAAGAAGATGATCTGATAGACAAGAAGCAGAAATGACAACACAGAAGAGAGTGAAACAAATCCCCAGAATGATGTAGAATTCACAGAATGAGACCTAATATTGTGAGTATGGAAAATAAACACTTTAGACTAGTGCAGCACAAGACTTCTCAAAAGACTTCAAAGGAAGACTGAAAGGGAAAATATATCTGAGTGTTTTGAGAAGACTCACTACTGGCAAAAACCTGGGATTGGATTAAAAATACATTTAAAATTAAGCAATTACTAGATTCAAGGAAGAAAGGAAAAAGATGTCAGGGAAGGAAAAGGTAGTCAATGTTTATTAGCTGGCTGAACTGTGAAGTGTTTACATCATCATAATAATATTAATGCTATATATTGATCTAAGCAATGTTATAGTATAATCATACTGAAAGGGAGATGTAGATGGTACGTATAATGGAGGAATAAAAGAGAACAAAATGATATCTTTAATCTTCTATACTAAAAATCAATAGTTTATAACTAAAACAACAAAAAAGAAGAAATAAGAATGGTTGGTTGGGAGGCGGGGCTTAATGGTGGATTAGGGAGATGTGCTGTGCAAAGATCTGCAGCAATAACACAGAATACCAGATGAAGTAAATTCAGTGGATAGTCCCAGAACTCTGAACTACATATAAAAGAATATTTAGAAAGTTCAAAAGCTTACAGCCAGAGGGAATTTGAAGCAGAAGCAAAAAAAACGCTCTTCTCTGATCTGCAGAAGCCAGCTGGCTTCTGGAGCTGCCATCTTGGGCCTGACAGAGCAGGTGAAGGGTCAGAGAAGCACTCCAACTGCAGACTTCTGAGAATCCTCAGAGATAAAGGTGTGGACTGTCTTTTACTCCCTCCTTTCTCTGTTCTTTGGTTTCTCACGGTATGTACACCTCCACTCTGGTGACTAGACGGGATACCTGAGCAAGAGGATACCGCCTCCAGCCTCCACCTCTCCTCCCCCGGAGGGTTCTGCTACGCATGTGCAAAGATATGCCCAGCAAAGGTTTCTGGACCCAGAATTGCGAAAGTGGGAGAAGTCACCAGGAACTGCTTAAAACGCAGTGTTCTCCCAGAATAGCCCGAGCTGGCCCAGAAAAGGGCATTAAAGTCATACTCATTTTTTATTTTTATTTTATTTTAGGTTTTTAGTGTGGATTGAGTGAAAGTTTACAGGGCAGATCATCAGTTTTACATTATACAAATCATACATCTTGTTTCATTACTATGATTATAATCCCCTCCATGTACCATCAGTTAACAGTATTTCTCTCTATTCATTTTAGCTTTTTTTAACAAAACAAAACACCCAAGCATATATAACAATTTATACCTCTAAAGGCACATTCTGCAAATCTGCTTCCTGGCCACCAGCTCTTAGTCCCTCTCTTACCATGAATCTAGAGTCCTCAGCTGCTCCCTGTCTCCATGACCCCATCTCTGCCTCCATTTCTGGCATTGCTGCTTCTCTAGATGTTGTTGTTGCTGTTATGTGTCGTGGAGTCAGTTCCAACTCATAGCGACCCTGTACAGGGTTTCTGAGTCTGTAAATCTTTATGGGAGCACAAAGCCTCATCTTTCTCCAGTGGAACAGCTGGTAGTTTTGAACTATTGACCATGAGATTAGCAGCCCAATTTGTAACCACTACGCTACCAGAGCTCCTTCTCTGGATAAGGTCCCACATTCTGCTTGTGCTCTTCTCCCTTGATGGTCCTAGGGGCTTCTGTTTCTGGATTAACCACTCCCCTGATTTTGTTACAAAACCTCTACCTTTACGATTGTGACAGTCGCAATTAGTCATGATAACAATTATTCACTATTGAATCATACAAATCTTGTTCCCATCTCTTTTCACCAGACCCATACAGACAAGATGAAAACTATTCGGGGTTGTGGGCCTTCCTCCCCGTGACACACTCTTAAACTAAGCTCCCTCTTGTAACCTTGTAAGCCAGTCACTTTGACCTTTATCACCCCCTCATTTTAGGTAGCCAATGTCTAAGTTGTCCATCCCTATCTACCCTGTGTAAAGAGGGGATAGAATTGATACTTGATGTGAAGACTCCTTCCTCTCTGTTGGTATTTAGAGTTACTACCTCCATGTGGCACTGTGGGTTAATGCGTCAGACTGCAAAGCCATTCAAACTGCAAAGTCGGTGGTTTAAGCTCATCAGTCACCCCTTGGAAACCCTATACAGGGTTGCTATAGGCTGGAACCAACTCGACAGCACTTAACAACAGCAACAACAAACCTCCATGATTATAGGTCAGGTTCATCAAATTGTAGCAATTTACCCTTGTTTCCTTTATAAAAATAAAAATAAAAAAAATCTGTGTGTAATATTCCTCTAGTCAAGTTCTGATTATCAAGCCATCTAGGCTATGTCAAATGGGTACTGTCTGCAAGTTTGGGTGTTCTTATGCACCTCCTCTCATTCCATATCACCTGGATTGTTCACTCTCAGCTCTAGCCCTCTGTGGCTATGTCCTTTTTTATGGGCTCAAGTGTACTCTGGTCTCACCACACTTTGGACCAACCAGCACTTCCTCTTTTCTCTCTCATCTCCAGGTCAACAGGAGTCAAAGGACTGTGGTTGAACTTAGCCCATTTCTTCTTTGCTGCCTTTCCCACTCTTCCACTCACCAGTAGACCAATGTGGTCGCCAGCAAGCTTACATGCCTGCTCATGTGTTCCCTTTTGAGTTTCTGTCTTAGAGGGGGGTTTTTCCTGAAGGAACTTGATTGCTTGCCTTGATGGCTTCATTGTGAACAGCTTGCTTATTCTTGTAGTAACCAGTCATGCTGATATTTTTGTTTTGGATTTTTCCTGATGATCTTTCTTTAAAGATGTATCTTTTGATGCTCTAGCTGTTCCAGGCTGGTCTGCTTGTCTTTGCTAGTGGTAATGTCCCACCTCATAAGGTTCTGGATGAGACTCAGAATTCCACCTAAGGTCCTATACTCTACAAAGGCTTTGCAAGAGGCCTGTTTCACTGAGCAAGTTCTAGAACCCCTTTTAGGTATTCCAATCAATTTTAGGCTGAAGATGGGTTTACAGGGTTTCTGTACTCATGTTTCCCAATATTCCTTTCTATCCCACTCAAGTGGGATAGTAGGCAAGGGAAACCAATATTCATAAGACAGTCAAGCATTTTAGTACCTTTTCCCCTCTTCAAACTATCCTTAGATCCCTGTATCCCAGAGCCCTGTTGTTCCAAGGTTAAGCATGCATCACTATTTACCTCTGTCCCTCTTAGGCCATGTAAACTTGTCTCAGTGTTCCCCTATATATCTTGTTTCTCCCCCTTCTTCTGTTGCCTTCCCCAACACCTGAACTAAACTGTCAGGGTCTGACCTCAACATAGTTGTTTTGTTCACGAGTGTTTGGTTCACGAAGAGGGGAGATCCAGCGGTGATAGGGATAACAAAAGAATACACAGACAAACAGAAGAAGGGAGACAATGAGGCACCCCAAA
>NW_006408627.1:6730821-6734774 GCF_000296735.1 Chrysochloris asiatica
CAGTCTTACACGGTCCGCAACACTAAACCTCCCACCCAACCCCACTGTTGTGGTTACTTTATATTCCATTAACTCTTCCTTCTATTTAAGACAGTATATTTTATCCTGTATTCTGCCTGATCTTCTCACCACCTGGATCTCTGTTCCTGTGTTTACCTTCTTTCACATTGTACTTGTTTTGATCATAGACTGGCCTCCCAGATCATCTGTTATAATTTTATTCTGTTCTTGACTCTTCCATTTGTCAGTTGAGTTCAGGGTGATGCTGCCAGGGTTGTCATTCTCTGATTGCTGTCGTTCTTGTTCTCAGTCCACAGAAATTTCTTTAGGATGTTTTTCATCATAGGGTTGGCTTTCTCAAAATCCCTTAGCTTCTGTTTACCCTGGAATGTTTTGATTACACCATCGTATTTGATTGACAGCTTTGCTGGGTAGAGTATTCTTGTTTGGCAGTTTTTTTCTTTCAGGGTTTTATATATGTCTCCCCATTGCCTTCTTGCCTGCATGGTTATTGTTGAGAGACCAGAGCTTAATCTGATTTGCTTGCCTTTGTATGTTACACTTCTCTTTTTCCTAGCTGCTTTCAGGATTCTGTCGTTATCTTTGATTTTAGAGAGCTTGATTATTATATGTCTTGGTGATTGTCTTTTACGGTCTTTCCTTCCTGGGGTTTGTTGAACTTCTTGAATGCTTATCTTTTTGCTTTTCAGGATGTTAGGGAAATTTTCTTCCAGAAGCTCTTCAACTATCTCCTCTGTGGACTTATGTGATTCTTCCTGTTCCAGAATGCTGATAATTCTTGTTATTCTTCTTAATGTTGTCCAACATGATTCTTCGGTCTTCTTCAGATTTTTTTAACTTTTT
This sequence comes from Chrysochloris asiatica, assembly GCF_000296735.1. NCBI lineage: Eukaryota > Metazoa > Chordata > Mammalia > Afrosoricida > Chrysochloridae > Chrysochloris > Chrysochloris asiatica. Next base: position 6,731,686 of record NW_006408627.1, read on the forward strand.
TTTTGCTTGCTCTTCTGTCTAGTAGTATTGAGAGCTTTATCTTCTAGCTCACTAGTTCTGGCTTCCATCTCTTCAATTCTACTCCTTTGCCCTTTCAGTGTATTGTCAATTTCTGATATTCTATTAGTAATCATTTGAACCTCTTTCTGTAGGTTTTGAATTGTTTCCAATGCTATATCTATTTTATTTGATTGTTCCTGTAGCACTTTCCTGGCTTCTTCCTTATTTTTCTCAACTTCTTTGTATAATGTTTTGATACATTTTATAATAATTTTTCTGAATTCCCTCTCAAGCATCTCCAAAGCCTGCCTATGTTCCAAAATGGAGTGTCGGTCTACTTCTAGCTCATTTGCCTCCGTCATTTTTCTTGTTTCTGGGCATGTGCTGATATGGTCATCTGTTTCTGTTTTGGGGGCATATTCAGTCATTATCTGTGGCCTTAACAGTTAGATGCATGTATATTTTGGTAATTTTTATGCTTTCTGATTGCCTCCAGGTAGATGTGATCAGGAGATGGGCTTTCCTTTTCACTCTTTTTTTTTTGAGAAATTTCAAGATGCCACTGTTGGTTACTGCGATGTAACTCACAATCTAATTTTCAGCCTATTTCCTTTTTAGTTTGCCTGTCCCACTCCACAATCCCCATTCAGGCCTTTTTCTTAGCGATAAACCGTTCAGGGCTGGGTGTGGCCATTTTGCACTTCCGTTTGGTTTTAAGTGGAAACTGTTACTTTAAATTTTGAAGAGATCTGTGCGCATGTGGAATAGAACCCTCTGAGGGTGGGAGTGTGGTGTCCACCCACTCAGGCACCCTCTCTAGGCACCAGAATGGAGGTGCTCAGATAGCAAGAGACCAATGAACAGATTAAAAAGAAAAAGAAAAGAATTTCCACACCTTTATTTCTGCAGTTCTGACAGGCATCTGTGATTGTTCTGATCCTTCCCCTGCTAGGTCTTGCCCAATACGGTGGCTCTGGGAGCAACTGAGCATCTTGAATTAGAAAGCAATGGATTTCTTGCTTCTGCTACAAATTCCCGTAGCTGTAAGCCTTTCAGCCTTCTAAATTATTTCTTTATATGTGGTTCAGAGTTCTAGGACCATCCCCTGAGCCTGCTTGGTCCAGTATTCTGTATTTTTGCTGATGAAGCTCCTCACTGCAAGTCTACCCAATCTGCCATCGTGTTTGTTCTCCAAGTCATACTCATTTTTGCTACAGATTTTTCTTTATTTTTTTTTATATGAAATTATAGACTGTAGTACCAAATCTGTTTTTTCTTTAAGTTTTTATTGTGAATTGTTTACAGGGTAGATAATCTGTTTTACATTCAACAAATCGTGTATTTTGTTTCATTACAATGATTATAATCCCCTCCATGTACCCTCTGTTAAAAATATTTTTCTCTATTCATGTTAGCTCTTTCTTTCTTTCTTTTTAAGCATATATAATAATTTAAACCACCAAAGGGCACATTCTGCAAGTCTGCTTCCTGGCTGCCAGCTCTCATTGTTTCTTTGCTGTTTTTGTTTTTATTTTGTTGGTCCCCTTTATACCTTTTGGGGACACTTTCTCACCCTTCATTACCCAAGAAGAGGCAACACTTGTGGTCATATAGCCAAGCTGCAATCACACCCTGTAAAATAATCCTGTCATCCAGGCAAGAGCCAATACCAGCTGCAATACACCAGATAGACAGCCAACACCTGCCATAGCTACTGAGTTGAGTAATAAGAAAAGTGAAAAGGGAAGGCTGTGTCCTGATCACATCTACCTGAAGGCAATCAGAAACCTCAATAAAACATCAACATACATTCAGTTAATTATTGGAAATCTAATTATTGAAGATGCTCAAGAAACAATTGACCATTTCTACACATGTTCAGAAATAGGATAGAGAAATTAATACAAATAAGCTGGAGATAGATCTAGACTTCCCACTGAAAAGAGGGCAGGCCTTAGAACTGCCTAAGAAAGAATTCAGGAGAATGATATTGAAGTGCATCCAAAGTCTCCAAAAAGGATTTGAGATAAGGAAGAAGTCAAGAAAGCACTGCAGAACAACCAAATAAGATAGATACAGCATTAGAAACCATTCAAAACCTGCAAAATTAGATCCAAATGATAAATAATAAAATACCAGAAATGGACACTACACTGAAAGGGCAAAGAAGTAGAATCGATTAAATGGAAGCCAGAACGAGCAAACTGAAAGACAAATCTCTCAATATTGCTAAGATAGAAAAGCAAGCAGAAAAAATAATTTAAAAATCTGAAGTAACTCTAAGATACATGGTGGACAACATGAAGAAGAATAACTTAAGTGTTATTGGTATTCCAGAAGAATCACACAAATACACAGAGGACACAGTTGAAGAGCTTCTGGCGGAAAATTTTCCTTACATCCTGAAAAATGAAAAGATAAGCATTCAAGAAGCTCAATGAACCCCAGGAAGGATAAACTCTAAAAGAAAATCACCAAGACACATAATAACCAAGCTCTCCAAAATCAAAGACAAGGATAGAATCCTGAAAGCAGCAAGGGAAAAGAGAAGTGTTACTTACAAAGTCAAGCAAATAAGGTTAAGTTCTGATCTCTCAGCAGAAACCATGCAGGCAAGACAATGGAGAGACATATATAAAACCCTGAAAGAAAAAAAAACAAACTGCGAACCAAGAACTGTTTACGCAGCAAAGCTGTCAATCAAATATGACAGCGTAATTAAAAAAAAAAATCCCTGACAAATATAAGCTAAGGGATATTGTCAAAGCTAATCCAGCACTTCAAAACATTCTAAATGGGGTTCTTTGGACTGAGAAATAACAAGAACAGACAACAACCAGAGATAGACATACATGGCAGCACCACTTGGAACTCAATCATCAGATGGAAGAATCCAGAACAGAACAAAACTATAAGAACAAATTTTGAGGATCTGGGAGGTCAGTTTATGATCAAAACTATACAATATGAAAGAAGGTAAAAACATTGGAACAGAGATCCAGGTAGTGAGAAGGTCAGGTAGACTGCAGGATAAAATAGACTGTTCTAAATGGAGGAAAAAGTTAATATAATATAGGGTATTAAGATAA
>NW_006408627.1:6736254-6737018 GCF_000296735.1 Chrysochloris asiatica
AAAAAACTCCCAACCAAAAAAACTCCAGGTCCAGATGGCTTCTCTGATTAGTTTTACCAAACATTCAGGGAACAGCTGTCACCACTATTACTCAAATTATTCCAGAATATAGAAGAAGATGGAAAACATCCTAACACATTTTATGAAACAAGCATAACCCTCATACCAAAACTAGAGAAGGACATCACTAAGAAAGAAAATTATAGACCAATACTCCTTATGAACATAAATGCAAAAATTATCAGCAAAATCCTAGCCAAAAGAATTCAACAACATATATTAAAAAAATAATAATATATCATGACCAAGTCGGATTCATATCAGGGATTCAAGGATGGTTCAACATTAGAAAAATAATGTAATACACCATATACATTTTTAAAAAGGAAAAGGACCACATATCATATCAATTGATGCAGAAAAGGCATTTGATAAAATCCAACATCCATTCCTGATGAAAACACTCAACAAAGTAGGAATTTAAGGGAAATTCCTCAATGTTATTAAGAGCATATATGCAAAGCCCATGGCCAACATCAATCTCAACAGAGAGGAACTGAAAGCCTTCCCTTTGCGAACAAGAACCAGACAAGAATGCCCTTTATCACCACTACTATTCAATATTGTATTGGAAGTCTTAGCCAGAGCTATAAGGCAAGATATGGATATTAAAGGGAAAGAGGAAGTAATACTCTCTGTATTTGCAGATGATGTGATCCTATACATAGGAAAGTCCAAAGACTCAGCAAAAACAACAACAACAA
>NW_006408627.1:6738793-6742650 GCF_000296735.1 Chrysochloris asiatica
AACTGCTGACCTTGCGGTTCCCAGCCCGATTCGTAACCACTACGCTACCAGAACCTGCAATATCTCCAACATATGCTTGTAATCAAGAGAAAGAGGTGAAATTGGTTGCTTTCTATCAAGGTGGAAATGAATGGTGGAGGCAATCAAAATTGCTATTTTCAAAATCAATCCTGGGAAACGATTTCACTCCTTGCAGTTCATTTATGGAGCCCTGGGGTGGTGCTGTAGAATAAGCACTGGGCCACAATACCAGTTTGAATTACAAGGTTGACGGTTCAAACTTACCAGCTATTCCTGAGAAAGCCTATACATGATTACTATGAGTCGGAACCAACTCAACAGCACTTAACAACAACATAGTTCATTTACAACTGATAATATTTTTTAAAGAGAAGCAAACCAAGATCCAATAAAACTGAATGGTTTTCTTAAAGATACATAACTGATTGGGGAAAAGAGGAGAAGCATAGAACCCAGACTTATTAGTTAAAACTTAGTTTCTTTCTGTTAAGTGCTATCAGTTCAGTTCCAATTCATAGGGAACTTGTATAGGGTTTCTGTGGAGCAGCTAGTAAGTTTGAACCACTGACCTTGAGGTTCAAATTGAACTTTCGGTCCAGTGCTTATCCTACAGCACCACAACAGGACTCCAGTTTCTATATTTTGTTGTTCTACTAATACATAAATCTAATGATAATATTGTGAGTATGGAAAATAGTCTAGACAAATTCAGGACAAGACCTCTAAGGAAGATTAAAAGGGAAAACATATCTAAATATTTTGAGAAGACTCACTACTGATAAAGAGTTAGGATTGATTTTAAAGGAGTGAACAGGAAAAGGTAAAACATTAACTTACTGCCTCCCCTCCCAGGAGACCAGCTAGTATGTTAATCAGGTTACTGAGCGGGACCAATCTTCTGATTTCCCCTGTGTCTTCAAAGAAGTCCAAAACCTAGACCCTCCTCATTTCTATCACTATATAATCCTGCATTGACCCTACACTCAGGGCTCAGAATCTGGAGAAGTTAGCTCCTCTGAGCCAGCTGGCTTAATAAACCTCAAACTTTGCTTCACCTCTCTGATTGGCCTTGGGTTCTTCAGCAAGGGATCTAAAGCTGCTGTAATAGTAGTTTCTTTCTACTATTACCTGAATCTAATTTTTAATATATTAAAATTTACTAGCAGCAACAATGTCAAATATGTTATGTAGATTTATGGACTTTAGGTTAGGAAAACAAGAAACTGTAAGGGGTGTTATCTCTGGTATTGGATGGGTGACCCAAAAAGGGGTGAGTACTGGCCCCTCAGTGGGGTGTGAATTACAACACCAAGAATATCTTATTAATCTCATTATAATTCAAAACACAGGTTTATACAGCTGGATATCTGTTTTACAAAGCAGTGAATAGGCTTTGATTTCTAAAGATATAAAGACAAATTTAATTTTTGCTAAAGACTAATCTTTAGTTAAGGAGCTCTGGTAGTGTAGTGGTTATGAATCAGGCTGCTAATCTCACGATCAGCAGTTGGAAACTACCAGCTGTTCCACAGGAGAAAGGTGAGGCTTTCTGCTCCCGTAGAGATTTACAGCCTTGAAAACCCTGTACAGGTTGCTATGAGTCAGAATCGACTCCACGGCACATAACAACAACTACAATCTTTAGTTTCTTGACATCAAAATGGTATTTTCCATTAGTTAATCAATAAACAACCTAACTGTCATAATAATAGCCTAAGCAGAGGGAAAACTTACTCAAAATGGCAGATAGAACAAATAGAGAAAGACCAAATATATGAAGGAAATGGGACAAAATGGTAGAAGTAGGTAGCAGTGAAAGGTCCCCCTCTCCAGCCTTTCAGTCAAGAAAGCTTGGGAGTGGCCCTTGTTGGCAGATCTTACTACAAAAGCACATTTGAATTTTATGAGGCAATTGCACTTGGAATGTGGAAGTTCCACCTTCTCAAAGTCATACAAAGACTTCATCCAGGGCCTGGATTCTTGACAACTTTATCCAGACTTGAGGATCAATCAAATGGGCACTCACATGAAAACTCCTGATAACAAGTTGATCATCTTATCACAAAACATATGAAACTATCTGAGGATAACTCAGACAAAAGCTTCTAAATGTTTTAAAGCAACAATGACCAGACATAACTATCTAATCAGAAGTCAAACTGTGGTTCCACAGATTGATTATGACACCATAGGACTGTTTTGATTGGTCCACACCTCTCAGAATTGACTCAATGGCTACTTGAAAACACCTTTACAAAACTGAAAATGTTCACATTTACAAAACTGCAAAGCCCTGGTTGTGCAGTGGTCAATTGATTAGCTACAAGATACGCATTTCTGTATTTATAGATGAATTGATATGTCTAGAATTTAATCGAGAGGTCTTGTGCAGCAGATTTGCCTAATGCAAAATGTAGTTTTATTTCTGGACTGCTGCTTCCATGAGTGTTGATGGTTGATCCAAGAAAAATGAAGTCCTTGACAACTTCAACCTTTTCTCCGTTGATAAGAATGTTATTTATTGTCAGCTTGAGGACTAAGGTACACCTGACCAAAGCCATGGTATTTTCAGTACCTCATATGCATGTGAAAGCTGGATGATGAATAAGGAAGACCATAGAAGAATTGACACATTTGAGTTATGGTGTTGGAGGAGAATATGAAAAGTACTATGGGCTACCAAAAGGAGAAAGAGATCTTTATTGGAAGAAGTGCAGCCAGAGTGTTCTTCTGAGGCCAGGATGGCCAAACTTCAACTCTCATACTTTGGACAAGTTGTCAGGAGGGACCAGCCACTTGAGAAGGATATCATGTTTGATAAGGTGGAGGGTCAGAGAAAAAGAGGAAGACCCCCAGTGAGATGGATTGGCAAAGTGGCAGTATGAATGGGCTCAAGCATACAACAATTGTGAGGTTGGCCCAGGACTGGGTAGTGTTTCGTTCTGTTGTTCATAGGATCGCTGTAAGTCAATACCGACTTGATGGCACCTAACAACAACAACAATCCAGAAGTGGAGTATGGAGATGCTGGGTGAGAATATGTAGAGGAAGTAAAATTATTGGCCCTGAGTTCTTATGCTCATTACTTTTGCATGTTTGAGAATGCCCACAGCCAAATGTTCCAAAACAAGAAGAAGCAAAATCAACACATTAACACAACATCTCCAACAACTAGAAACAGACCAGCAAAGGAAACCTACAGTTAACAGAAGAAAGGAAATAATAAGGATTAGAGCAGAAATACACAAGATAGAAAACAGAAAAACTATAGAAAGCCTCGGTAGGACAAGAAGCTGGTTCTTTATAAGAATTAATAAAATTGCCAAACCATTGGAAAACCTAATAAAAGAAAAGAGGGAGAAGACATAAATAACATGCATAAGAAATCACAAGGGTGATATCACAACAGAACCAATAGAAAGGTAAAGGATTATAACAGACAGAATATTATGAAGAGTTGTACTTCAAAAAAATTGAAAACCTAGAGGAGATGGATACATTTTTAGAAAAGCATGACCTACCTAAACTTACAAAGAGTGAAATAGAACTTGAACAGACCGATAACAAGGAAAGAAATTGACAAAATCATCAAAAAACTCCCAACCAAAAAAAGTCCAGGTCCAGATGGCTTCACTGGTGAGTTTTACCAATCATTCAGGGAAAAGCTGTCACCAATTCTACTCAAATTATTCCAGAATATAGAATAGGGTGGAAAACTACCTAATACATTTTATGAAGCAAGCATAGCTTTCATACCAAAACCAGGGAAGGACAACACTAAAAAGGAAAATTGTAGACCAATACTCCTCATGAACATAGATGCAAAAATTCTCAAC
>NW_006408627.1:6744402-6744914 GCF_000296735.1 Chrysochloris asiatica
AAATGTCAATACTACCCAAAGCAATTTACACATATATTGAAATTCCAATCCACATTCCAATGACATTCTTTAGAGAGATGGAAAAAACAATTACAGACTTTATATGGAAAGGAAAGAGACCCAGGATAAGCAAAGCACTGCTTTATAAGAACGAAGTTGAATGCCTTTCATTTCCTGATTTCAAAATTTACTACATGGCTACAGTTGTCAAAACAGCCTGGTACTAGTACAATAAAAGATACATAGATCAATGGAACAGAATCAAGAATCCAGAAGTTAACCTATCACCTGCAGTTAACTGATCTTAGACAGGGGGCCAAAGTACATTGAGTGGGGAAGACACAGTCTCTTCAACATATGGTGCTGGCAGAAGTGGAAATCAATACACAAAAGATTGAAACAAGATCTTTACCTCATGCCATATACAAAGACCAACTCAGCATGGATTAAAGACCTAAATGTGAATCCCAGAATTGTAACGGTCATCAATGAAAAAATAGGGACAAATTTAA
>NW_006408627.1:6745014-6746445 GCF_000296735.1 Chrysochloris asiatica
CATCTCACACCAGCAATAACATCAAAGATTTAAAAAGTTGAGGACAATAAATGCTGGCGGGGATGTGGAGAGACTGGGACACTCCTGCATTGCTGGTGGGACTGCAAAATGGTCCAACCTCTCTGGAAGCAATATGGCATTTCCTCAGACGATTGAAAATAGAAATACCTTATGATCCAATACTTCCTCTACTTGGTATTTACCCACAAGACAAACAAGCCACAACAGGGGAAGATATATGCACACCAGTGTCCATAGCTACACTATTTACAATAGCAAAAAGATGGAGTCAGTCAAAGTGCCCATCAATTGAAGAATGGATAAACAAGCTGTCGTACATACACACAATGGAGTATTATGCTACCTAAAATGGGGCTACAATGTGTCCAGTGAAGGAGGTTTCCTAAGGAACCTCTGTATTACATGGGAGTATAGGTGGAAGCCCGAACTACATCCAGACCTTCAGAGACAGGAAATTTTCCACTTGAAAGGACAAGCAAATCGGCTGGGAGCAGCTAGAAAACCAGAAGATACTTCTTGAAAAAAGTACCTACAGGAAAAATACAAAACAATAAGGGCAGTCCGACTGTTACCACAGGTTGCTTGCCCAGGAGACATCAGGGTGGGTGGTCGGGTCCTCTTGGTGCAAATTCTCTTCCAAGACTAAGACACAAGGGAAATATATGCTTTGACTGACAACCACGCACGTCACCCATCAGCAGAAGTGACTGAAGAACATCAATGAAGTGGCAAGCTAAGCCCTACATCGTTCAGCAAACTACTGTGAACCCGGGTGGAGACCTGGTTGGCCAGTAGCGAGGCAACACCTGGGGACTCATGGGCTCAGGGTCAATGACGCGGCCACGGAGGACTAGAGTGGAGAGCGGGGCAGCCAGCTGATAAAAAGAGGGCGGACAGACGCAGGAACACCCATGATTGCAGATGATGCCCACTTGACCTGGCTTCAATGACTGGATAAACAGAGCTCAACCCGAAGAAGAAAGAAGAGGAAAAAAGTGTCATCTGATGCAAAATTCGATAAACATGACCTACACCTATAAATGCAGTGGCTCAAAAGAGGAAACAAACCCCTGCTGCAAGAACTATTCCCACCCCCTCCACACAAAGGGTAGACAGGGAGGGGCAACTTGGGACACTGGCTACCCAAAATGGGGGGAGGGATACAAAGGTAAGAAGTGACTGATTTACAAGCTTTCAAGAGGGAACCTAGATCCAAAGGGCATGGAAGAAGGTAGAGTTTCCAGTGAATAGTATCCAGCCTGTACAGGAAGGGCTGATGAAACAAAATACAGATGGGTCTCTTGTGATGCAATAGTGAATGATTGTTATCAGGACTGATTGTGAGGTTTGGAAATCTAAAGGTGGACATTTTGTAGCAAGGAGGAGAGTGATTAACTTTTCAGTCTAGGA
>NW_006408627.1:6747698-6754010 GCF_000296735.1 Chrysochloris asiatica
GATTTGTTGAATGTAAAACTGATGATCTGCCCTGTAAACTTTTACTCAATCGATAATCAAAACCTTAAGAAAAAGAAAATGTCCACACCAACTTTTGTTATTTCCAGCTTAAAGATTTTCCCTTGGACTACAATCCAGTGTGGCATCAACAGGTTAGAGCTGGGAAGTTGCAGCCATTTTGAATGACGTGTGTGCTCTCCAGTTATCCAGTCTCTGTACTCCCTTTACTGCATCAGTGGTCTGCTTTGCTCATTGATGTTACCTACGTGATGTTGGAATGTATGGATTTGTGAGCCCACACCTATCCTAAAATCCCAATGCAATGTCAACATATCAGAATGTTGTTTTTCCATTCTAATCTTTCAGACTTGAAATGTCTGCGTTCCACATTCAACCATATTATGGCTACTTCCCTATGAAATTGTTCTACCTAAAAAGCAAGGATGTAGCTATGAGGTGTTTTGTATTATAGACTTGTGACCCTAGAGATTCATCAATAAGTGTATATTGAAAAGCTACATGAATTAGGCATTTGTACAGGCACTTGGATGCTAAGATAAATAAGAAACCATCCCTGACTTTACATCATTTAAAGACAGACACAATAACACATATTATTCAAACTTATTTTGGAATGCTAATTTCAACACATGCAGTTTTAGGCAGCTGCCTAAAAGCATAATTCAAAGAATCTTAAAGTTGCAAGCAGGCACTTTTCTCTAGAGAGAATAATGGAGGACCTACGGAGTCCTCGTGTGGCGCTGTGGGCTAATGTGTCAGACTGCAAAGTCATTTGAACTGTGAGGTCAGTGGTTCAAGCTCACCAGCTGCTTCTTGGAAGCCTTATATGGAGTCGCTATGGGTCAGAATCGACTCAACAACAACATGGAGTCCTGGTGTGGCACCACAGGATAAGCACTTGACCATAAAATTGGTTTGAGCCACAAGGTTCAAACTGACTAGTCATTCCCTAGAAACCCTGGTTGCTTGTTAAGTGCCTTCAATTAGTTCCAACTCAGGTCACTATGAGTCAGAACCAACTAGATGGTACTTAACAACAACAAAGCTTTCTCAAATACCACCTTGTCACAAGACTATTAATTTTTTTGATTATGGAAAGTTTTTTGCAAACAGATACACATTTCATTTATTTTCAAAACAGCTCTGATGAAGGCCAGAACATACAACTTATATCCCTCATTAATGTCACTAAGTAGGAGGTATTGGCTCTGGGATTAGGTATGAAATATTTAAGGTTCCCTGGCAGCCCTTAAGGACATATCATAAACTGGTATCGATACTTCAGGGTTACACAATGGAAACATCCAGACAGGTTTTGTTTTGTGGTTTAGGGTTTTGTTTGTTTGTTGTTGTTGTTGTTGAAATCCTCCATGCTGTTTTTAAGACAAAGATATAAGTGACAAGCTGATTATCAGGTATCATTGTGTTTAAACAGATGATCAAGACGTACAGTGGATCTAGTGGTCATATTTTGAACACAAAAATCAAATATATATACATTGACGACAACAAAACCAAATTTTTGAAAATGTAAGACTTCTGGTGCCCACAAAGGTCAACAGAGTCAGTTCACTATCACACATCTTCTATATGTAGATTCTACCACCTGTTTTGTCAGTCTGTCATACTGTGGTGGCTCATGTGTTGCTATGATGCTAGAAGTTATGCTTTTGGTATTTCAAATACTAGTAAGGTCCCCCATAGGGGACAGATTTCAGCAGGACTTTCAGACTGTCAACCTAGGAAGAAGGTTTGATGGTGTACTTCTGAAAATGAGCCAATAAAAACCTTATAGAGCACAAGAGAACATTGTCTGATTCTATTGCTTTGGATACATCATCACAGGTGCCATTTACTAGAGGAGAATGGCATGCTCCGCAAAGTAGGAGCCCAATAAACGTGTGGGAAACTCTTGATGAAATGCAGTGGCCAACAGCCACAACAATGGACTCAAACATTCTGGTGATAGAGAACAACGCAGAATGAAGCAACATTCCGTTCTTTTGTAAATACGGTGGCCTTGAGCCAGAGTTGACCAGATGCAGCTAATAACAATAGCAGAGCTGGATTTTAGTGGGATAAGAGTGGTAATGCCTCCAGTGATAGCCAAAACAAGGGTCTTTCTCATTGTGAGCCAGGAATTTTCCATTTAATCCTCATGACAACCCTGTAAAGTTGTTAAGTGCCATTGCATCTGTTCTGACTCATAGCAACCCTGTATAGACAGGGTTTCCAAGGAGCAGTTGGTAGGTTTGAACTGCCAACCTTACAGTTAGCAGTCCAGTGCTTATCCTATAGCACCACACCAAGACTGGTAAAGTACTTTGTACACAAGAAACCAGAAGTATAGAGAAAAGCATGGTACCTTAAATGTACTTGACAGTGAATAAGGAAGACTGTAGAAGAATTGATGCTTTTGAGTTATAGTGTTGGAGGAGAATAATGAAAGTGCTGTGGGCTGCCAAAAAGATCCAACAGGTCTGTGTTGGCAGAAATGCAGCCAGAGTGCACCTTGGAGGCCAGGATGGCCAAACTTCATCTCTCACATTATCAGGAAGGGACCAGTCGCTGGAGAAGGATATCATGTTTGGTAAGGTGAGGGTCAAATAAAAAGAGGAAGACCCCCAGTGAGATGGATTGGCAAAATGGCAGCATCAATGGGCTTAAATGTGGCAACAATTGTGAGGTTGGCCCAGGACCATCAGTGTTTCGTTTTGTTGTGCATAGGGTCGCTATGAGTCGGTACCGACTTGATGGCACCTAACAACAACAAGGCTGGGATTGGTTAGTTTTGCCCTCCAGCTAGGTTTAAAAGGAGCCATCTCAAAAGCAGAGATGGAGGATCCTAGAACTATCAAGAAAGAAGAGCATAAGCGGACCATGAGACGGCAAGACGCAAAGGCAGAGGCAACAGCAGAGGCGGTGGCATGGAGAGACAGAGCAGCTTCGGGCTTTAGGCCCATGAACTGAATAAAACTGAGCACCTACAGGGAGACTGGCTTACAGAATGTGCCCTTTGGGCATTCACAGACTGGCTAAAAGAACTTTGTAACAAGTACTGAGCAGGGCAGAGGCCAAGGGACTACAAGGTTGAGAGGCCAAAAACAAGAGTGAGGCATGCCTGAAGTATGGCAGACAAGAGTCATTCCTGACTGGAGAACTGCTGCGTCCTGAATTGGTTCTGATCCTGAACTGTCCCCTGTTCACTTACCCAATAAATCCCATATTCCTGAGTATTGTTATGAGTTCTGTGTGGTCATTGCAATGGATTATCAAACCCAAATGTGAAGCACAGAGTGCTTTGGGAGGAATGGCTGGTGTCAGAATAGGGTAAAGAAGGCTATAGGGTGAAAGCATGTCTGACCTCTACCTTCTAGGAATCAGTCTTGAGCTGATTTTGAGTTTGGTTCTCTGTCCCTCTCGTGAAGTCAGAGCAAGTCAGACTTGGGCTCCCACATGGTTTTAGCACCATGTTAGTTACTTAATATCACACTGTTGTGAGCAGATAGGTGGAACTTGAGGAAAAGCAGTCAGGTCTAATGTCTTTATGCTAAAACACCATGCCATAGTATCTTTTGTAATTAACCTAAGCTACTGTTGTTGTGAAGTGCTGTTGAGTCGGTTCCGACCCATAGTGACCCTGTGTAAGGTTTCCAAGGAGCAGCTAGTGAGTTTGAACCGACAAACTTGCAGTTCAAATGGCTTTTCAGTCTGGCGCATTAACCCACAGCACCACACCAGGACTTCACCTAAGCTATTAGAAAATCCTAAAATGCTTACAGAATCATCTAAGAAACACCAAACTGTTCTTAAATATAGCTTTACCATTCAATTTGTTTATTAAATTCAAATTTTCAAAAATTAGTTCACCCAAATGCAATATTTTCCAAATTAATCAAGTCCCCATTCTCAAGCCATTCTGAGTAAATAAGAATTTTCCTCATAATCAAGCCTTCTTTATTCATGCATGCCACTTTCACTAACTATGTATGGGTGCTTCCATGTTTCACATGAAATTAGGCAAAAAGAAAAAGTCTTACCATTTTCTAGGAAAACAAAAATAAAGCTGCGATCTACTTGCTACTTTAAAGTATCACCTGAGAATAATAAATGATATTTCATTGGAAATTAGAAACTAGAGTCTCTACAATGAAATCTAAAATGTTTTCTTAACCAAATAAAGTTGGTCACAATTGATCCGTTTTTAAAGAATTTCTCTCTCTTCTTCTTTTTTCTTTCTCCTTGGGATCAAAAAGATGCAAACTCAAAAATGTGTCTTCAAAATAATACCTCTGACAAAGGTGTTTGCTCTTCCCTTATTATAATTTTATAAAAAAAACAAAATAAACATTACAAATTACTCAATTTCAGCTGCATTTTCATCTACTTAAAGTGTTGTAGCTTGTGACACAAAGGAAAAGTGTGCCAGGACGCAGGAGAGCTGGGAACTGTCCACTAACCCATGTCTGGGGAAGTTGGCTCATCCACCAAAGTGCTCACTTATATGTATGCACTGAACTTAAAACAGTAGAAGCTTCAGAACCCTTCATCCTTTTCAGATGTGGAAAAAAACAAGTACAGATCCCATGATGGAAATGACTGTCATTTAGGTGGAAGAGGTCTTCTCAAACCAACTGGCCTGCCCCTTAAAGAAAACTGAATTTCCTCAGCTATATTTTTCTGACATTTGAGGTCTTCTAGGCGCTTCATTTCATAATTCCTTTCAACTTTGATGCCTGAAAAACAAAGTACAAATAGCAAGTGCATTTTCACCAGGCATGATTTAGTCAGAACTGAATATTTATCACACTACAAAATTCACATTTTGAAATACTGGAAGAGATGACAAGGTTATGAGATGGTGACTATGTCTGTGGATGAGCATAATGAAACATTTCTCTGAAAATGGCAAAGTGACACATGCACAATTTAACTTACTATAGTAAATCTTAAGGAACTTACTTACTTTCTGCTGAGGGGAGCAGACCAGTCTTACAGGTGGTACACTTTGTAAGGTGTATAGGACTACCAAAGCTAATTTCCTCCAAGAAGGGCAACTTGATGTTGGCTAGGTTTGTGTACCAGGTCTTTGTAAGCAGTGCAAGATCCCAAGATTCCTGTCTGGGACATAAATTCATTAATTCATTCAATAAATATTTAGTATGGCATACAGAAGATATCTTATTAATTCTCAGTCCCACTTCCCACTAGGTTTGTTTTGTTTTGTTTTTATTGTGGTATACATATCAGTAGCAAAACCTTTGCCATTTCTATAATCTTCATATACAGTTCAATAACATTAACTGTGTTCTCATCACCATTAAATTTTCCATCATTCTTAGCAGAAACTCAGTTCACTGGATATTTTGATTTACAAGAAGGTATTCAGGATTTTCCAGAGTTGCAAATCTAGCCCAGGAGTAAGGGCCTTATATTAACTACTGTACAGATACATTGAAAAATGACCAAAAATTATGCCAGGAACTTCTGTTAACAATACAATCTGCCTGGAGTCAATCCAACCTTTCCATCTTGTTTAAGAGGGCATAGTCAAGAACTGTGAGCTCCTAATCCTTTACGGCTAACCAAAAATATGTTCACATTAAGAAAGAAGAGAGAAATCATGCATTGAACATGGTGCTTGGCATATATACTAAGTGTTCTGAATGTGTGGTCTAATTTTAACCCTTACACTAACCATGTAAATGTTATCATAATTTTATACACATGGAAACTGAGGCTCAGCAGCTAAATAATTAAGAACCAGATTTAAACTCGTATTTAAACTGGGTGTATTTGAGTGTAAAATCCATGCTTCTTATCTTTAAACATTTCTAACTCATGAAGAACTCAAGAGCTTTTATTTTGCAGAATTAGCATAGTATTTATTTGCAATCATTAGAACCAAGAGAAACCTTAGAAAACAGGGAACAGGAGTAAAATCCCAAGCTTGAACATTAGTCACGAAAGTTTAATGCACTTGACTGTTAATCAAAAAGTTGGAAGTTAGAGTCCACTCAGAAACGCACAGAAAGAAAAATGTGTTTCCAGAAAATCGACCATTGAAACCCCTATGGAATTAAGGGTATAACACTGGACTGTGGACCACAAGGTCAGTGGTTCAAACCCACAAGCTGCTCCTTGGAAACCCTGTACAAGGTTGCTTTGAGTCAGAATCAATTAATGCATATGAGACAACTGGAAATGCAATATCTTAGATCAGCTGTACCTTTATCATCAAAGAGATATCTTTGCTCTTTAACACTTTGAAGAGATGTTTTTGCAGCAAAT
>NW_006408627.1:6757362-6757845 GCF_000296735.1 Chrysochloris asiatica
CCCTAGTCCTAATCATAACCATAAACGATGTCCTAGGACTAGCCTAAACTTAGCCACAGTATCAACCCTAACATTCGCTCCTTATTTCTTGCCACCACCTCAAAACAGTAAAAAAAATTTTTTTTAAGGTACAAAGAAATGAAATGGTGTTTGTTCAACCATTTCAAGAGGTAGCATATGATCAAGAGTCAATGGTTAAGAAATGGTTGATGATTAACCATTTCAAGAGGTAGCATATGGGAAGGTCAGGTAGATTACTGGATAAAATAGACTATCTTAAATGGAGAGAAGAACTAATGGAATACAAGGTAACCACAATAGGGTTGGGGTGTGTGTGTGGGGTATTTTGGGTGTTGGGGAGGGCAATACAAGAAGGAGGTAGGAGGTAGAAGAACAAGATAGATAAGGGAACACTGAGACAGGTCTGCAAAGGCCTAGTGGGACAGATATAAATAGTGATGCATACTCAACCTTGGAACAACA
>NW_006408627.1:6760007-6763384 GCF_000296735.1 Chrysochloris asiatica
TCTAAAGTGTTCAAGAGCAAAGATGTCAGTTTGAGGACTAAGGTGTGCCTGACCCAAGTCATAGTATTTTCAGTCACCTCATATGTATGAGAAAATTTGACAGTGAATATGGAAGACTGTAGAAGATTTGATGCATTTGAGTTATGGTATTGGAAAGGAATGTTAAAAGTACCATAGAGTGTCAGAAAAACAAATAACTCTACATTGGAGGAAGTATAGCCAGAATGTTCCTTAGAAGCCAGAATGGTGAGACTGCCTCTCATACTTCAGACATGTTACCTATCAGGAGAAACCAGTCCCTGAAGAAGTACATCATTCTTGGCAAAGTGGAAGGTCAACAAAAAAGAGGAAGGTCCCCACAGAGATGGACTGGTGCAGTGGTGGCAGCCATGGGCTCAAACTTAACAATTGTGAGGGTGATGTAGGACTGGAGAGTGTTTCTTTCTGTTGTGCTTCAGGTTGCTGTGAATTGGAACCAATTCTATGGCAAATAACAACAGCAACAGTATCCTACATGGTGAAAATATAAAATTCTGTTAAAGTCTCCCATTTATGGCATTTATGTTATAGTAACACTGGATGATTAAGACAGCTATACAATGAAAACTATAAAGTACTACGGCAAGAAACTAAAAGAGATCTACATAAACAGACAAACATTCCATGCTCATGGATTTGAAGACTTAACAATGTGAAAATGTCAATACTAACCAAAGTGATCTAGAGATACAATGGAATCCCAATCTTAATTACAATATTATTTAGTGAAACAAAAAAATGAACCACCAACTTATATGAAAAGTGGTTAGGCCAATCTTTGAACCCATGTCTTCTTGATTCCAAATAATTATCATAAATATAATACCTTCCAAAGTGAACAGAGTACAAAACTGACCCTTTGTACCAGTTAATTATATGTCCCTTCTAAAACTGGTTTGAAATAACAATTATGCTGATCAGTGTTAATGTTTATTCAACACTGGTACTTATAGAAGTGTGGTCATGTAGGATCAGCACTAAACCGCGAACCACAAGGTCAAATCCATATAGAGTACTACAAGTCAGAACCAACTCCAGGGTACTTAACAACAACCTATACAAGAGTAAGTCAAAAAGCATGATTATAAAATCATAAGAACCTTTATTTTAAAAAATATCAAAGTGTGAAGCTATTCTTTCTCAAAATCCTACATCTAGCTCTATATACTTCTGAAGGCAGTGTTTCCTTCTCTCTAACCCCTTCATCACTTATCTGTCAGTTTGTCACTGTGGTGGCTTGTGTGTTGCTGTGATGCTGTAAGTTATGCCGGCAGTATTTTAAATACCAGCAGGGTCACCTATGGTGGAAAAGTTTCAGATGAGCTTCCAGACTAAGACAGACTAGGAAGAAGAAAGGCAAACTACTTTTGAATGTTGAGTCACTGAAAACCTTATGAACAGCAGTGGAGCACTGTCAGATAGCACCAGAATATTGAATATTGAAACATGACTAATAGCACCAGAATACTGTTAGATATAGTGCCAGAAGATGAGCCCCTCAGGTTGGAAGGCACTCAAAATATGAATGGGAAAGAGCTGCCTCCTCAAAGTAGAGTTGACAGTGATGACATGTTGAAGCAAAGTTTTCAGGGCCTTTGTTTGCTGGTGGAGCACAACTTAAAATGAAGAGACAGCTGTAAACATCCATCAATAATAGAACATAAAACATACAAGTTATGAATCTAGAAAAATTGAAAGTTGTCAAAAATGAAATGGAATGAATAAAGAATGATATTGTAGGCATTAGTGAGCTGAATGGACTGATATTGGCCATTTTTAATCTGACAATCATATGGTTTACTACAAATTGAAGAGAATAGAGTCATATTCATCATCAAAAAAAAAACATTTCAAGATCTACCTTGAAGTATATTGCTGTCTTTGATAGTATAATATTCATATTCCTACAAGGAGCTCTGGTAGCATAGTGGTTACGAATCGGGCTGCGAACCTTAAGGTCAGCAGTTCGAAACTACCAACCGCTCCGCGGGAGAAAGATGAGGCTTTCTACTCCCGTAAAGATTTACACCCTCGGAAACCCTGTACAGGGTCGCTATGGGTCGGAACCGACTCGATGGCACTTAACAACAACAACAACAAGAAAAATCAGTAAATACCATTATTATTCAAATTTAAGAACCAACCACTAAAGCCAGTGATGATAAAATTGCAAAAAAGATGTATTGATAACTATTGGCAATTGGAATGCAAAGGTTGGAAACAAAGAGGAAGGATCAGTGATGGCCTTGGTGATAGAAACAAAGCTGGAGATCACATAAGAGAATTCTGCTAGATCTATGACTTATTCACTGTGAATACCTTTTTAAACAACATAAAAGATGACTATACACATAGAGCCTCCAGATGGAATACACAGAAATCAAACTGACAACATCTGTGGAGACTGAAATAGATGGAATAAACAGGAATCAAATTGACTGCATAAGTGGGAAGAGATGGTAGAAAAGCTCCATATCATCTACCAATCAAGACCGGAGCAGATTAATTGAAACTGTCACAACTGTAAAGGTAGAAGTTTTGTAACAAAAAGGGGGAAGGAGTTGATCTTACAGTCCAGGAACAAACCATCAGTTGCTCATATGCAAGTTCAGGATGAAGCTTAAGAAAATTAAAACAAGTCCATGAAAGCCAACATATGAATTAGAAAATATCCCATCTGAAATTATTAGAGATCATCTCTATAACACACTTGATGCATTAGACATTAATGACCAAAGACCAGAAGCATTGTGGGATGACTCAAAAACAGCATACAGGACGAAAGTAAAAGGTCATTAAGAAGACAAGAAAGAAGGGAAAACACAAAATGGTTTTCAAAAGAAATTCTGAATCAATCCTATCTCCACTGTATACAGGGTTGATAGGGACAGCAATTTAAGACATTGGTTACCTAAAATGAGGGGTTGATAAAGGCATGAAGCGACTGGCTTACAAATTTTCAAGAGGGAGTTTAGTTTAGGAGTTTATGGGGGAAGGTAGTCTTCACTGAATTATTTTCATTTTGTCTAGACAGGTCTGGTGAAAAGAGATGGGGATAAGATTCTTATGATTCAGTAGTGAGTAACTGTTATCACGACTAACTGAAACTGTCACAACTGTAAAGGTGGAAGTTTTGTAACAAAAAGGGGGGAGTAGTTGATCTTATAGTCCAGGACCAGAGGACCCTGGGACCATCAAGAGCATGAGCAGAATATGGGACACTATCCAGAGAAACAGTGATACCAGAGATGGAGGCAGAAATGATGATATGGAGAGAGAGAGCAGCTGAGGACTCTAGACTCATGAAAGAGAAAGACTGAGTGTTGGTGGCCAGGAGG
>NW_006408627.1:6763929-6765596 GCF_000296735.1 Chrysochloris asiatica
TACAGTGTAACTGTAACAAAAATAAACAGTTGGTGTTCAACCAATGGTACTGAAGGAAGAAGTCCAAAGTGCAATGAAGTTACTGGCAAAGAACAAGGCTCCAAGAATTCATGGAATACAAATCAAAAATCTTTCAACAAACTGTTGAAGCAGTAAAGCATTCACTCATCTATGCCAAGAAATTTGGAAGACAGCTATCTGGCCAATTAATTGGCGCCATATCTGTGCCCATTCCAAATAGAGGTGACCCAGCACATGGAAATCATCTGACAATATCATTAATGTCACATGCGAGTAAATTTTTGCTAAAGATGATTCAAAAACAGCTGCAACCTGCCAGAGGTTCAAGCCAGATTCAACTGAGAACTTGGACTGAGTTATATCATTGCTGACATCAGGTGGATCTTAGCTAAAAGCAGAGGATACCAAAGATGTTTACCTGTGCTTTACTGATGATGCAAAAGTTTTCGACTGTGGAGCATGACAGCTATGGAAACATTCTGAAGAATGGGCATAAAAGAACACTTAATTGTGCTCATGATGAACCTGTACATAGACAAGAGGCAGTTGTTAGACCAGAACAAGGGGACTCTTGGTTTAAAATCAGGTAAGGTGTGAACCAGGTTTGTGTCCTTCCACCATACTTCATATAATCCAAGAAGCCGGATTTTATGAAGAGGAACATGGCATCAGGATTGGAGGAAGATTCATTAACAGCCTATGATATGCAGATGATACAAACTTGCTTGCTGAAAGCAAAGAGGACTTAAAATACTTACTAATGAAGATTAAAGACCACAGCCTTCAGTATGGCTGCACCTCAATGTAAAGAAAACAAAATTTTCACCAATCAATAACATAGTGATAAATGGAGAAAAGATTGAAGTTGGAGAAGACTTAATTTTGTTTGGATCCACCATCAACCCTCAGGAAGCAGCAATCAAGAATTCGGACAACTTTTTGCATTAGACAAATCTGCTGCACAAGATCTCTTTTAAGTGTTCAAGAGCAAAGATGTCATTTTGAGGAATAAGGTGCTCCTGAACCAAGCCATGATATTTTCAATTGCCTCATATGTTTGTGAAAATTGGACAATAAACAAGGTCGATAGAGAAGAATTGATACATTTGAGTTACTGTGCTGGCAAAGAATGTTAAAAGTATCATGGACTGCCAGAAGAACAAACAAATCTGTCTTGGAAGAAGTACAGCCATTATGCTCCTTAGAAGTCAGAATGGTGAGACGTCATCTCATACTTCAGTCATGTTATAACAGGAGGGACTAGTCCCTGGAGAAGGGCATCATGCTTGGTACAGTTGAGGTTCAGGAAAAAGAGGAAGACCCCCAACAAGACATATTGACACAGTGGCAGTAGCAATGGGCTCAAGTATAACTACAATTGTGAAGATGGCACAGGACTGGGCAGTGTTTTTTTTCTGTTGTACATACAGTCACTATCAGTCAGAAGCAACTTGATGCCACCTAACTACTACAACAACCCCTTCCCCAAAATTCTACACTCTTCGATTCACACATCAAAATGGCAGAGCTGGGGCTTGATGGCGGCCAAGGTGGAGGTGCAGTGAATTTTGCCATCAGCCATACCACAGAATACCAGGCAAAGCAGATCCAGGGCAGAGCCCAAAACTCGGAACCACATAGCTAGG
>NW_006408627.1:6786693-6787694 GCF_000296735.1 Chrysochloris asiatica
GAGGCTTGAATTTTTTCTTCAGTTCCCCCAGCTTGAGAAATGCTGAGTGTGTTCTTTCTTTTTGGTTTTCTAGCTCTAAATCTTTGCATATTTTATTATAGTATTTGGTTTTATCTTCTCGAGCTGATCTTTGACATTTTCTGTTGAGCTCTTGGACCTCTTCAATTCTTCAAGTGGAAGAATTGAAGAGAAATCTCTGATACTAGTTCTGCCTAATTAGAATAGACTGCTGTTAGGTATCCTTGAATCGGGTTCAAATCACAACTGATTGAACAAAAACTTCCCAGTCCAGTGATTGAGGATGTTTCCAATTCATACTCTGACATTTACTCATAGATGCATAGTGAGAATTCCATGTCTTGTCACCAGCCACAATTTTTTTTTAAAAGAAACCTTCACCTTCCTTTGAGTATTGATCCAAATGTTGTTTGCAGATGTCCAAACGCCTCTGTTTATGCTCTTACATGAGTTGTTTCAGTACCCATCTCACACAAACTTTTTGAAACCCAAATCGGTCATGGATTATTTCATAGGGAGAGCCATGACTAATTAGCTAATGATTTGCCACATAATCCACTGTCATTCGTCTATTCAACAGAATTATTGCATGTGCACACTCAATGTTGTCATCAGCTGTGGTTGTAGACGGGCATTGTAATATAATGGGAGTGCAGAGAAATTATGACTCACCCTGGTACATATGAAGAAATCTAAAAGACTATGGCTTGAGTCATTCACCTTAGTCCTCAAAGTGATGTCTTGACTCTTTAACACTTAAAAGAGATCCTTTGCGGGCAGGCTTGCAGGGTATACCCTTTGGTTGGTTGATGATGCATGGAGGGGTTTGTAACCGTGGCAATGAAACGATACACAATAGAATGAATATAAAACTAATGTTCTCCCATGTAAACTATCACATAATTCACAATAAAACATTCATTAAAAAAGAGAGAGAGAGAGAGATCCTTTGCAACAGATTTACCCAATGATATACGTCCCTT
>NW_006408627.1:6789304-6795392 GCF_000296735.1 Chrysochloris asiatica
GTAACCACTACGGTACCAGAGCTCCTTTATAGACACCATAAGGACTAGTAATAAGATATTTATGCTTGATAATTCCAAGTATTCTGTCCTTCATGGTTGTTAATACAAAAGGCAAGGATAAAATTGTTACAGAGCAAAAGAAACATAAATACATAATTGGTGGCAACAATATCAAAAGCAGGAGGAAAGAAATGATATAGCTTTAGAAATTCTTGTATGTTCCTGAAGTTAAGTTGGTAGTAACTTACCCTATTGTTGTTAGACTCGAATCATAGCGACGGTATGTACAATGGGACAAAATACTGCCAGGCCCTGCACCATCTACCATTTCTTATGTTTCAGCCCATTGTTGCAGCCACTCGTTGGTGTCTTTTTCACAGACCGTCTACTTCATCAAGCATGGTACATAGTCAATAAAACACAGGTAAACATCTTTCTGGAATTCTCGGCTTTCAGCCAAGATCTATGAAACATTGGCAGTGATACCCTCATTCCATATCCTCTTTTGATCTAGCTTGAAGCTCCGGCAGCAACCCGTCAATGTACTGCTGCAACCACTTTTTAATTGTCTGCAGCAAAATTTTACTTGTTTGTGATATTAATGGTATTATTCAACATTTTCCACGTTCTGTTGGATTTTTCCAGGTAGATGTCAACCAAATTTCTTGGCAAAAAATAATTAATGCTTCCAGGGCTGCATCAGTTTGTTGAAACATTTCAATTAATATTTTGTCAAGTTCAGGAGCTTTGTTTTTCACCCATTACTTCAAAATAGCTCTTGCAAGAGTTGAGCATCAACCAATTCTCTTGGTTAGGTAACTCTGCATATTCCTTCTATCTTCTTTTGATGCTTTCTTCATTGTTCAATATTTTGCTCATTGTTGTTAAGTGCCGTCAGTTCTGACCAATGACTGGTGAGTTTGAACCATTGACCTTGCAGTCCAAACCAACTTCGTGGTCCAGTGCTTATCCTACAACACTACACCTAGACTCCATTCTGCTCATAGAATCCTTCCATATTGCAAGTTAAAACTTGAATATTTACTTCAGTTCTTTCAGCTTACCCTTAAATATTACAAATTGTTGTTGTTAACAGCCATTGAGTCAGTTCCAACTCATAGCGACCCTATACAGAATTTCTGAGGCGAGACTGGTGATTTTGAACTGCTGACTTTGCAGTTCAAACCAATCTGTTTTTAGATTCTCATTTCAACCTTGGACCAATAAATAACATCCATATCAATGGAGAAAAGATTGAAGTTGTCAAAGACTTCATTTTGCTCAGATCAACCATCAACACTAATCAAGCAGGAGTTAAGAGATCAAACGATGTATTGCATTAGGCAAATCTGCTGCACAAGACCTTTTTAAAGTGTTGAAGAGCAAAGATGTCAGCTTGAGGACTAAGGTACACCTGACCCAAGCCATGGTATTTTCTATAACCTCATATGCATGTGAAAGCTGGACAGTGAATAAGGAAGACCGTAGAGAATTGATGCTTTTGAGTTATGGTTGGCGGACAATATTGAAAGTGCCATGGGCTGCCAAAAGAACAAGCAGGTCTGTGTTGGAAGAAGAACAACCAGAGTGCTCCTTGGAAGAAAGGATGTTTCATACCTCGGACATATTATCAGAAGGGACCAGTCACTGGAGAAGGATAACATGTTTGTTAAAGTAGAAGGTGGGGGCAAAAGTGGAAGACTCCCAACGGGATTGATTAGCACAATGGCAGCAGTGATGGGCACAGGTGTAGTAACAACTGTGAGGTTGGCCCAAGACCCGGCAGTTTTTTTGTTCTGTTGTGCATAGGGTCGCTATGAGTTGGTACTGACTCAATATCACCTAATAACAACATTGTTTCATTATTTTTTAAATCTCTTTGTCAGTGATTTCCCTTAGTTTTCCAATTATGTTTAATGTATTGTATTATTTCATTTTTTCCCATTGTTTTGGCATCTATCAGAGTCCTGGTGTGGTGCTATGGGTTAATGCACCAGACTGCAAAGCCATTTGAACTGCAAGGTCAGTGGTTCAAGCTCACCAGCTGCCCCTCAGAAACTCTATACAGGGTTGCTATGAGTCGGAACCAACTCAAAGGCACATAGCAACAAACAACAGATGCACTATCACTCCCTTTGACATCCTCATTTGGATAGGCCATTATTTCTCTGTTCTTTGTATGTCTTGTGATTTTTTTGTTGGAGTCCTAGTGTGGGGCTGTAGGATAAGTACTCATCTTGAGGTTGGTTTGAATCACAAGGTCGGTGGTTCAAACTCACCAGCTGCTCCTCAGAAACCCTATTCAGGGTCACTATGAGTCCGAACCAACTCAACAGCACACAACAACGGCAACAACTAGAATTTTTGAGAATGTTAAAGATGAGGTTTTCTACTCCTATAAAGATTTATATCCTCGAACATCCTATGCAAGGTATCTATGAGTAAGATCAACTTGACAACACTTAATAACAGCTTTCTCAGTTTTCCTCAGCATTTGGTGGTTTTGCCCATATTATTTTCTAGGGAGTATGGAGGTTCTGTAGGATAAGCTGGAGCCCACCAACCACTCAGTGAAAGAAAGATGAGGCATTCTGTTCTAGCAAAGATATAGAGCCTCAGAAACCTTAGACAAGGACACTATGAGTTGGAACAAACTAGACAACACTTAATAGCAACAACAACAACTTCCTGCAAGAAATTTTTAAGTGGGTAGAGCCTTTGGTCTTTACTTACTATTCCTATCCCTCTTGTGATGGATAGCTCCTTTTCCCTTCCTGGTTTCATTTGAATTCAAAAGTTCCAGATCTCATTTTTCAATTTTCATATCTCTCCCAAATGCACCAGAGAACATGTTGTGGTCACTCTGTCCACCAGCAGGCAACACCTTTCAGGCATCTGTCCTCCAGAGCGCACAATCCCCTCTCTCTGGTTAGTAGTATTCCCTTGCCATCTGATTCTGTAATCACAATTTTAGTCAGAAAACTCACCTAGCAAGCCCCCTTTGGGTTTAGGTGTTTCCCTCTGGTTTTGCCTGAGAGTTTCTTCCCTGCTCTCTAGAGGCTGCTTATGTTATAGTTGACTTTCAGAAGAAGCACAGACTTTCCTCCATTTCAGGAGGAGAGGTTGACATTCCCCAGTTGCCTTATGGATTTCAGAGCCCCAATGACTCTGTGGTGGTTAGGGAGCAGTCTCTACTTAGGTGACCCATCTCCTGAATCCACTATACAGAGTCTTCTGTATGAGTTTCTATCAAGCTAGCATCCAGCAGTTACTGACTGGGAAGTGATAGTCATACTCCAAATGGACACCAGGAGAGTCTACGTTGTTGTAAGAACCTGTCCCATAATATGTTGTTTGTGGGTGTAGCCTCCACTCAAGAAGCCTGCTTCCTAGTACACAACAAACAGCCTCAGTCAGCAGTTCTCAGTGCCAGCTGTCAGGGGGAGCAGACAGACTCAAACTGAACCCCAGAGAAGCCCATCTTGTTGGTTTTAGAGTGCTGAAGTATAGGCAGGCAGAGTACTGACTATGAAAGCAAACTCCACTACAGGGACCTTCTAGAGCAGTTTGCAACGTCCTGAGAACCAATTACCTGATTGAGGGGTGCCAGGGATACGACTCTGGTCACATCCCATGGAGGTCTTCCTCATTGCTTTCAGAGCCCCCCTGGTAGACTGTTGGCTATATTATAAGTGCAGCCTCCACTCAAGACTCCTGCTTCTTGGCACATAGCAGCCTCAAAAAATCAGTCCTCAGTGCCAACTGGAAGTGGGGGAGACTAATCCTAATTGATCCCCAGGGAAGTTTGTCCTGTTGGTTTTGGAGGCCAGTGTTGTGGTTACACAGAGGCAGATAGAGAGTCAACAATGGGAGCAGATTTCACTGCATAACCCTTCTGTAGCAATTCACATCAGGCTTGTAGTCAACATCATCTGGGTGGGGAGGAGCTGATGTACTTCAAATGGATCCCCAGAGAGGTCTGTCTTGTTGCTATCAGAGGCCCCTACCCCCAGAGCATATTGTCTGTGGGTACAGTCTTCCCTCAAAATGCCTGCAGCCTCAGTCAGCACTCCTCAGAACTCCTGTTGGTTTCAAATGTTTGAGTCGTGGAGTGAACAGGGAGGCAAATAGGATGTTGACTATGAGAGCACTGTAGTGGGCCTTCTGTAGCAATTCACAGTAGACTTGCAGCTGACAGGGTTGTGGTGGGTTAGGTGCTGGAGCATTCCCAACAGAGCCTTTGGAAGGTTTGCCTTGTTGACTTTAGAATAGAAGCTTGAGGTCTTTCCTCTCTGTATAAGCAAGGCATGTGCTGGTTAGGGAAACACGCACTTTTTCTGGGACCAGCTCCCTAGTTCACAGCAACTGGCGGACTCCTTGGCTAGGATGAGGGCAGAGACAGTGAGAGAAGTGGATTTTCATACCATATGTGACTCATGACTCATGGATGATACATTCATTCTTGCATGTTTGCTGTTCCACTTTGCTCTCATCTGCTCCTCAGTTCAGAGTCTCTCAAAGCCAAGCACCATTGCCATGTTATATTTTGTAGGAAGGGTTGGAACGTGGTTTCTTTACACTCCATCTGTCTTAATTATCTAGTGCTGCTGTAACAGCAAACCACAGGCAGATGCCTTCAACAAACAGAAATTGATTCTCTCACAGTTTAGGAGACTAGAATTCCCAGTTCAGAGAGTCAGCTTTGGAGAATGATCTTTGTCTCCTTTAGTATCTGGAGGTCCAGCAATCCTTGCAGATCTTCATGTGTCTTGGCATCTATCTAGGTGCTTCATAGCACAGGGACCCCAGATCCAAAGGACATACTCCACTCCTGGCTCTTCTTTCTTGTGGGCAGTACATCTTTTTCTTTGTTCACTTCTTTCTCTTTTTATCTCTTGTAAGATAAGAGGTGTTGCATGCCACATCCCTGGGAATCGCCTTCACAATGAATCAGGGTCATGATGAAATTAAGTGTGGTATTGAATTGGGCAAGTCTGCTGCAAAAGACCTCTTTAAATTGTTAAAGAGCAAAAATCTCAGTTTACCAACTAAACTGATCCAAGCCATGGTGTTTTCAATCATTACATATACATATGAAAGTTGGACAGTGAATAAGGAAGACATTAGAAGAATCTATGGATTGTAAGTACCAGGGACTGCCAGAAGTACAGCCATAATACTTCTTAGAAGCAAGGAGGGCAAGACTTACCTTTTGAATATGTTGTCATATCTGTACCTATAAAAAGATGTGTTTGGTAAAACAGAGGGTCAGTGAAGAAGAGGAAGAACCCCAACAAGAAGGATTGATACTGTGGTAGCAACAGTGAGCTTAAAAACAACGATTGTGAGGATGGCACAGGACCGGGCAGTGTTTCATTCTGTTGTGCATGGGGTCACTCTGAATGGGAACTGACTCAATGGCATCTAACAACAACAACATCCCACCCTTAATCCTCTTACTAGTTTATCACATTAGATCACATCAGGAGGGATCATCACATAATTGCCTAAACACTGAGAACCATGGCACGGTCAAACTGACACTTATTTGAGTGGACACAATTCAATTCATGACGCCATCTTCCCAGATGCCTCCATAGTCTTTTGATGCTTCTTATATCATTCAATTTTTTTGCCAATTGTTATTGTTGTTAGGTGCCATCAAGTCAGTACCGACTCAAAACGACCTTATGCACAGCAGAACGAAACACTGCCCAATCCTGGGCCAACCTCACTACTGTTGCTACGCTTGAGTCCACCAATGTTGCCACTTGGCCAACCCATCCCGTTGGGGTCTTCCTCTTTTTCTTTGACCCTTCATCTTACCAAATATGATATCCTTCTCCAGTGACTGCTCTCTCCTGACAATAGGTCTGAAGTATGAGAGATAAAGTTTGGCCATCTTGGTGTCCAAGGAGTACTCTGACTGCACTTCTTCCAAAACGGATCTATTGGTTCTTTTGGCAGCCCATGGCACTTTCAATATTCTCCTCCAACACCATAACTTAAAAGCATCAATTCTTCCACGGTTTTCCTTATTCACTGTCCAAGTTTTGCATGCATATGAGATTATTGAAAATACCATGGC
>NW_006408627.1:6798527-6810223 GCF_000296735.1 Chrysochloris asiatica
CTTTTGTTTGTGTGGTTTTCAAAATGTTTTGTAGTCTGTGTATACCCTGAATTAGTGCCCTCACATTTGTAGTTGGCGCATAAATTTGAATAACATTTGTATTAACTGGTCTTCATTATTGTTGTTTAGTGCCGTCAAGTATGTTCCAAATCAGAGACCCTGTATAGGGTTTCTGAGGACCACCTGGTAGGTTTGAACTGTTGACCTTTTGGTTAGCAGTACAGGACTTCCTTCTAAGCATATACATGTTTTTCTATCACTGACAGTGTTGTACTTTGAGCTAGATCTTGAAATGTTCTTTTTGAAGATGAGTGCAACACCGTTCTTATTCAATTTGTCATTATCAGCATAGTAAACCGTGTGATAATAAAATTCAAAATAGACAAAAGCAGTCCATTTCAGCTTTCTAATTCCTAGTAGATTGATCTTCAAGTATTGATTTTCATTTTTGATAACTTTCTAGTTCTCCTTGATTCATACTTTGTACATTCCACATTCCAATTGTTACTGGATTTTTGTAGCTGTTTTGTCTAATTTTGAGTCATGTCATGAAATTTGAAAGACAACTATCTGGCCAACCAATTGGAAGAAATCCATAATGTGCCCATTCCAAAGTAAGGTGACCCAATGGAATGTTGAATAATATAATTAATATCACCTGCAAATAAAATTTTCTGAAGATTAAATTAAAAAATTATTGCAGCAGTACATCAACAAGGAGCTATCAGAAATTCAAGCCAGATTCTGAAGAGAACATGGAACCAGGGATATCATTGTTGACATTAACTGTATCTTGACTGAAAGCAGAAAATGCCAGAAAGATATTTACTTGAGCTTTATTGACTATGCAAAGGTTTTTGACTGTGTGGATCATGGCAAACTATTGTTAACACTGTGAAGAATGAGAATTCCAGAACACTTCATTGTGGTCAAGAGAAACCTGTACATAGACTAAGAGGCAGTCATTCAAACAGAACAAAGGGATACTGAATGGTTTAAAATCAGGAAAGATGTGCACCAGGTTGTATCCTTTAACCATATGTATTCAATCTATATGCTAAGTAAATAATCTAAAAAGCTGAGTTATATGACGAAGAATATGGTAACAGGATTGGAGGCAAGCTCATTAACAACCTGTGATATGCAGATGGCATAACCTTGCTTGCTGGAAGCAGAGAACTTGAAATACTTACTGATAAAAATCAAAGACCATATATTTTTGTATGGATTGCTTCTTAATGTAGAGAAACCAAAAATCCTCAACACAAGATAAATACATAAATAACAACAATATAAATGAAGAAAAGATTGAAGTTATCAAAGGCTTCATTTTGCTTGGATCCACTATCAACACTCATAGAAGCAGCAGTCAAGATATCAAGTGACGTATTGCATTGGGAAAATGTGCTGCAAAACACCCATTCAAAGTGTTAAAGAGCAATGATGTCACTTTAAGGACTAAGGTGTGCCTGACCTAAGCCATGGTATATTCAATTGCTTGATACACATATGAAAGTTGGACAATGAATTAGGAAGACTTTTTTTTTTTTTTTTTAGGAAGACTTTTGATGCATTTATATTGTGATATTTACGAAGAATATTGAAAGTACAGTGGACTGTCAAAAGAATAAACAAATCTGTTGGAAGAAGTACAGCCAGAATGTGAAGATGGCAAGACTTTTTCTCACGTGCTTTAGACACATTGTCAGGAGGAACCATTCCCTGGAGAAGGACGTCATGTTTGGGTCACCAAAAAGAGGAAGCTCCCAACGGGATGTGTTGACACAGTGGTAGCAACAATGGTTCAAGACCAGGCAGTGTTTCACTCTGTTGTACATAGGGTCGCTATGAGTTGAAACCAACTCAAAGGAACCTAACAACAACAATAACATCAGCAAATGAAAGGTTCAATAACTTTACTTCATCCACATCATTAAGACTGACTCTACTTTGAGGAGCCAGCTCTTTCAGTCATATCTTGAGTACCTTTTGACCTGAGGTGCTCATCTTTCAACACTTTAGAGTATGTAACATCAGTTGACCTAGATGTCCCTCCAGACTGTGGTTCTAAGTCCTCAAGCCAAGCAACTCATTCCCTAAAAGTGTTTGGTTATAATTAAGAAGTTCTCAGAACTTTGTCCCCTGTATGGTGTACTGTGCTATTGTTGTTTTTAAGTGCTGTCAAGTCAGTTCTGACTCATATCGACCCTGCAGAGGGTTTCCGAGGAGTGGCTGGTGAGTTTGAACCACTAACCTTGTGGTTCAAATAGACTTAGAGGTCCAGTACTGATCCCACAGTGACACACCAATAGTGTAAGGGTTACGAATTGGACTGCTAACCTCAAGGTCAGCACTTCGAAACTATCAGCTGCTCCGCGGGAGAAAGATGAGGCTTATCTGCTCCCATAAAGATTTACAGACTCAGAAACCCTGTACAGGGTCACTATGAGTCGGAACTGACTCCACGGCAGATAACATGTACATATTTAGATATATTTGCAGTGCATACAAATACGTATGTATGAATGTGCGCTTCATCTCTCCTTTTTTCTCTTGTAAATAAAAGGTGTTTCAGAGCACACCTTGGAGCAACTGCCGTTACATTGCATCAGGGCCGTGATGAAATTAAAGATGTTGCTGTTGCTAAGTGCCATTGAGTCAGTTCCAATTCATAGCGACCTGTATAAGGTTTCCAAGGAGCAGCTGGTTTACCGTGTTATCAGGAGGGACCAGTCCCTGGAGAAGTACATCATATTTGGTAAAGTGGAGGGTCAGAGAAAAAGAGGAATACCTCCCATGAGATGAATTAGCATGGTGGCAGCTGTCGTGGACTCAGGACCAAACAGTGTTTCCCAGACTTGTGGATGGGGTCACTATGAGTAGGAACCGACTCAAAAGCATCTAAAAACTCTGCGTTAGTGATTTACCAATCCTTTCTGTTCCCACTCCTGGTACCTATCAAAGAATGTTTCTTCCATTGTGCAGACCCTTTTTTACTTTTTATAATAGTAGACTAATACAATAGTTGTCCTTTTGTGGTTGACTTGTTTCACTCAGCTTAATGTCCTCAAGGTTTATCCATGTTAAGAGGTATTTCAAGGATTCTTCATTATTCTTTGTTGTTGTTAAGTACCACTGTGTTAGTTCTGATTCATAGTGGCTGGTGAGTTTGACCTTGTGGTTCAGTGTTTATCACACAGCACCACACCACAGTTTATTTATCATTCACCCATTGATGGTCGAGTGTTTCTATATCTTTGTCATTGTAAATAATGTTGAAATGGACAGGAATGATCATAAATTTATTCACATAACAGCTCTTATTTTTACGGAATATACACTTAATAGTCGGCCTACTGGAGATTATAGCATTTTTATTTATAAGTTTTTGAAGAAGTGTCATACTGTTCTGCATAGTGGTTATACAATTTTACAGTACCATCAGCAGTGTAGGAAAATTCTAATCTCCTTATACCTCAGCAGAATGTACTATTTGTTGTTTTAACTTTGCTCTTATTGCTGGGGTTGGATGGTATCTCATTGTTTTGATTTGCGTCTCTCTAACTACCAGCTGATCCGCGGGAGAAAGATGAGGCTTTCTACTCCCTTAAAGATTTACACCCTCGGAAACCTTGTACAGGGTCGCTATGGGTCAAAACCGACTCAACGGCACTTAACAACAACAACAATGGTAAGAAGGACAGCCTTCTTAGCCATTAGAGAAGGATATCATGTTTGGTAAGGTGGAGGGTCAGAGAAAAAGAGGAAGACCCCCAGTGAGATGGATTGACCAAGTGGCAGCATCAATGGGCTCAAGTGTGGCAACAATTGTGAGGTTGGCCCAACATCTGGCAGTGTTTCGTTCTATTGTGCATTGGGTCACTATGAGTCAGTACCGATTCGATGGCACCAAACAACAACTCTAGTTATCTTCTATCATTTTTGGTATGTTTGATAATCAATTAATGTCACAAATTATGCCCTCTAATTTTGACTGCAGAGACCTGGTGTGGTGCTGTGGGTTAATGTGCCAAACTACAAAGCCGTTTGAACTGCAAGGTTGATGGTTCAAGCTCACTAGCTGCTCCTTGGAAACCCTATACAGGGTCACTGTGGGTTGCAACCAACTCGACGGCACTTAACGCTAACAACAACAAATTTGCCTGTATTTTTTTATTTGATGATTTTTTAGGTTATAGGTTTTACATTTAGGTTTTAACTCTATCTTGATTTAATTTTCAACTTTGGTTTGAGGTATGGGTCCTGTTTCATTTTTCTGCATATAGATAGCCAGTTTTTCCGGCATCATTTGTTAAAGAGATTGTCTCATCCTCATTTAATAGCTTTTGGTCCTTTGGCAAAAGTCAGCTGTCCATAAATGGATGGATTTACTTCTGGGTTCTCAATTCTGTTGCAATGGGCTTTGTGTCTGTCATTGTACCAGTACCAAGCTGTTTTGACGACTGTGCCTGCATAATGGGTTTGAGATTGGGAAGTGTAATGTTTCATTTATTTCTGCATAATGTGTTTGAGACTGGGAAGTGTAATGCATCTGTTTCAGTAAAGATTGTAGCCAAGAAAACCCTCTGGAGCACTTCTACTCTGTCACATGGGATTGCTATGAGTTGGAATCTACTCCACAGCAATGAATTTGGTTTGCTTTGTTTGATTGATTGTTGTTGTTTTATTTACTTTTTATTGTGAATTGAGTGAAAGTTTACAGAGCAGATCATCAGTTTTACAGTCAATAAATCATATACTTCATTACAATGATTGCAATCCCCTCAAGTTTAATGGTATTTACCTCTATTTCCTCTAACTCTTGCACTCTTCTCTGTGTCTCCTGTTACCTTCATTTTTCCTCTGCCAGTCTCCCTCTTGTTGTATATTAGGTAATATACACCCATGTTAACATATACTTGCCTTCCAGCCTATGAATAATATCTTTCCCCTCCCACCCCCAACCCCAATAACCATAAAAATTGTTGATTTTAGCATCACAATATGGGGCATTCATTTTTATAGCAAGGAGGGGAGTGATTAACTTTTCAATCTAGGAGCGGAGGTCCCTAGGACCATCAAGGGAGAAGAGCAGAGAGCAGGACCCTACCCAGAGAAGCAGTGATGCCTGAAATGGAGCCAGAGATGATGACGTGGAGCGATGGAGCAGCTGGAGACTTTAGATCCAGAGAGGGAGAGCGACTGTGTGCTGAAGACCTGGGGTGTACGGGGAAGGATTGCATGGAGGGGATTGTAACCATGGCAATAAGATAGAATGAATGTAAAACTAGTGTTCTCCCATGAAAACTATCACATAATTCACAATAAAATATTTAAGAAAAAAAAATATGGGGCATTCGTGACTCAGTAGTAAATTTTCATCTTCCATGTGGGAATCTTAGGTTGGATTCCTAGTCAATACACCAATGTTCAGCCCCGCTTCATCTGTTAGCGGAAGCTTTCAAGTTGCTATGATGCGGACCAGTTTGCAGTGGAGCTTCCAGACTAAGACAAAGTAGGAAAACAGATGTTTTTTGAGTTACTTTGCAAAATCAGCCAATGAAACCCTATGGATCACAATGGCCTGATAGTCAACTGATCATGAGAATGGCACTAGATCAAGCAGACTTCTTTTTATTGTCGTACATGAGGTCACTGTGAGTAGAGGGCCAATTCAAGGGCACCTGGCAGCAACGTCCTCCCAACAAAATTGAACTAACTAAAGGAAGAAATCCAAGCTGCACTGAAGGTATTCAAGAAAAACAAGGTTCCAGAAATTGATGTAATACAAATTGAAATATTTCAACAAAGTGAGCAGCACTGGAGGTACTCACTTGTCTATGCCAAGAAATTTAGGAAAGATCCATATCTGTGCCCATTCCACAGAGAGGTGGCCCAATAGAATGCAGAAATCATCCAACAACATCATTATAATCTGTGATAGTGAAGGTTTTGTGTCAAGTAAACTTGGCCAGGATTCCCAGTGGTTTGGCAGTTGAGAAGTGGTTATCCCTATGGTGAAACTGAATACAGGCATAGTTAACTCTGTGATTATTAGCTATGAGCAGCTAATCTATTAAAAGGGTGTTTCCTTGGGGGTGTGGCCTGCTCCCAGTATGATGGATAGGCAGGAAAAACTTGTTCTCTTGTTTACTGGGGACCTGTTATTGTTGTTGTTATTAAGTGCTGTAGAGTCAGTTCCAACTCATAGAGACCCCATTAGGGTATCTGAGGAGCAACTGGTGGATTTGCATTGCCAAGCTTGTGGTTCTCAGTCTAGTGATTATCCTACAGCACCACACCTGGAACTCTACAACTGTAAGTTATACATATATGTTGTTGTTGTTGTTGTTAGGTGCCATAGAGTCAGTACCAACTCAAAGCAACCTTAGGCACAGCAGAATGAAACACTGCCCAGTCCTGGGCCAACCTCACAACAGTTGCCACTCTTGAGCCCACTGATGCTGCCACTTGGCCAATCCATCTCGCTGGGGGTCTTCCTCTTTTTCTCTGACCCTCCACCTTACCAAACATGATATCCTTCTCCAGCGACTGGTCCCTCCTGACAATATGTCAAAGTATGAGAGACGAAGTTTGGCCATCCTGGCCTCCAAGGAGCACTCTAGCTGCACTTCTTCCAACACAGATCTCTTGGTTCTTTTGGCAGCCCATGGCACTTTTAATATTCTCCTACAACACCATAACTCAAATGCATCGGTTCTTTTTTTTTTTTTAAGTTTTTATTGTGAATTATGTGGGTTTATATGGGAGAACATAAGTTTTACTGGGAAGCATAATAATAAAAACAGCCCCAGAAGTCTTCCTTCTCTAGATTATGTTTAAACAAACAAACAAAAACCCACCCAACCATGATTTTTTCTAGGAAATAGTTTAGACTCTGTTAGTATAGCTAGAAGGAGTTCTGGTGTGACACTGTGGGCTAATGCATGAGACTGCAAAATCATTTGAACTGCACAGTCAGTGGTTCAAGCTCACCAGATGTTCCTTGGAAACCCTATACAGGGTCGCTATGGGTCGGAATCGACTCTATGGCACTTAACAACAACAGTATAACTAGAATGGTAGCATTATTTGGGAGTGTAGTGCCTCTCTAGGATAAGCACTGGACTGCAAAACGCAATGTTTTCTTTTTGAACCCATCAGCTCCGGCAAAGATTTACAGCCTTAGAAAGCCTGTATAGGGTCACTATGAGTCAGAACTGACTCTGTTACAGGTAGTGTTAGCTGCATCTCCACCCTATAAGAGAGGAGTCTTGCCTTCTATGGATTAAGAATAGTCAGGTAAGGCAGAGTTTCCATATGAGTAAGGAAAGAGGCTTTGCAAGTGGAGACAAGGAGGGCTTAACTCAGCACCTAGCCCTCATCTATCTGAACAAAGTTTTTGCTGAGTTTTTAAAGATTTTGGGTAGGGAAAGGCATCATGTTTACTCATTGGGATAAGTGGGGATTTTCAGGAAATGGCCAGATTTGGAGGGGTCATGCTCATTGGGCGTCTGCACAGCATTTCTTTAAGATAGATTCCACCACAAAGGTCTTTGGTAGGAGCAGACAACCCTGTCAAGCATACATGGTTCTTCAGTACTTTGGTTCCAGCTCTTTCTAAGGGCTGGCTTTCTCTGCTTCCAAGGAAATGTCATCCTTCCAGGAGGGTTAAACCAGTAAGAAAGTAAACTACAAGCGATCTTATGGGTGATCTGTTTACAGTAAACAGACTGTAAAATGGGCAAGGTCTTGGGATGAATTCTCTCATCCTCCAAGAGGTCCCCTCGACTCCCTGTCTTCTGGTGACTTGGAGAGGTCAAGTAACAGATATTGGGAGATGGACTACATGAGGGCCTCAGTGGACCCATCATAGCTGCTCAGGGGGCTTTGATGTGTGTGGGGTGGGTTGGGGTGGGGGGCCTTATGGGACTACAGTTCTTTGAAATCACCCATCGCTGGGAATCTATTCAAGGAATATTTGCTGAGCGCCTTTAGTATATGTCCCAAGCACTGGGCCAGTGTCCCAAATAACCCTCCTGTCTTTGAGACAAAGTCTTTGCTTTCCTAGTAACTCTTTCTAAAGAGGCGCCCTAGGCCCCTGCCTTATCTGGGCAGCAACACAGCATTATTGATAACAGCTTCTCTGACACATAACCAGATGCAGGGAATATTCTATTCTATTTCCCCAGCATCTTCTTCTGTCTAACGCCTCAGCAATCTCATCTGCTATGTTCTTGGTCTTAGCCAAAGGAAGCCTCAGAGAACTTATAGGCCAGATTCAAACTATCTGTTTCTCCTGTTCTGGTATGACCTCTGAGCTCTTAGGAAAGCAGACAAAAAAGCCTCCCCAGTTTCATGCGCAATGAAACTGCCTCATCACACCTGCAGGAAGAAAACTGAGTCTCATTCAATCTTATTTTCCCACTTCTCATACTTAAGTCAAGGAGCCCTGATGGTATAGGGTTAAGCACTTGGCTGTTAACCACAAAGATCAAGTTGTTTCATTCCAGCAGCTACTCCATGAGAGAAAGATAAGGCAGTCAGCTTCCATAAAGATGAGTCTTGGAAACCCCATGAGGCAGTGCCTCTGTGTCCCATACAGTTGCTATGCTATGCATTGGGAAGGACTCAATGGTAAGGGTTGTGTTTAAGTGGATGTTTGTGGAATTGAGCTGGTGGTGGTGGTGGTGGTGTGCCATGGAATCCGTTCCAACTCATAGCGACCCACTACAGGGTTTCCGAGGAATTGAATTAGTAAATGCTAAAACAGGAATATTTATAAGGTGATTTGAGTGGGATTTCGCTAAATCAAGAAATGAGAACCAAAAGGTGGAAGTTAACAATATTATTGTTAGTAGAAAACTTATAAGCAAAGGAGGAAGTTTACATTTGAGGAATGGCAGAATTTCTTTGTAGCAAAAGTGACCAATATATGTGGGAATGGAGTCCTGGTATGGTGCTGTGGGTTAATGCACTGGACTGCAAGGTTGGTTTGAACTGCAAAGTCGGGGTTCAAGTTCACCAACCACTCCTCAGAAACCCTATGTAGGGTTGCTATGAGTTGGAACTGACCTGAAGCGCTTAACAACAATAACAACATTGTTGTTGTTGTTAGGTGCCATCGAGTCAGTACCGAACGAAACACTGTCCAATCCTGGGCCAACCTCACTAGTGTTGCCAGGCTTGAGTCCATCATATGTGGGGGTATATTGGAATCGAGTCCCGGTGTGGCAGTGTAGGATAAAGCACTGGATTGCAAGGTCAGTTTGAACCACAAGATTGAGGGTTCAAACTCACCAGCTGCTCCTTGGAAACCCTATACAGGGTCGCTATGAGTCAGAGTAGACTCGAACTGGCACTTAACAACAACAACAAATATTGAAGAAGTAGGCTATGGTAGACTGTGAAGGATTTAGTTTAT
Organism: Chrysochloris asiatica; assembly: GCF_000296735.1. Taxonomy (NCBI): domain Eukaryota; kingdom Metazoa; phylum Chordata; class Mammalia; order Afrosoricida; family Chrysochloridae; genus Chrysochloris; species Chrysochloris asiatica. The sequence continues at coordinate 6,807,952 of NW_006408627.1, forward strand.
CATCCTGAGGAATTTGGGCAATGGGAAAACCAGAAGTGATTTTTCATTTTAAATAATTTTTTTAAATGATTATTGTTGTAAGTATAAATATAACACAACATTTGCCAATTCAACACTTTTCAGGTGCACAATTTGTTGTACAACCATTTACTGGCAATGATTTGAAGTTATGTTTATAAATTATTTGATCCACCTCTTTTCCAGAGTTGGAGCTCAATTCTCTTCTTCTGTGTGGGGACTAGACTTAGTAACTCAGTTCAAGTGAATATGGTTGGAGTTACAGTGTACTACTTGTGAAACTAGGTCATAAAAAAGCATTGTACTCCCCCCCACCTGCTCCCCACATCGTGGCCCTGCCTCCCCGTGGAAGTTTCATATTTGCTAAGACGTGAATTTGCTCATTAAACATTTTGTTGTATTTAAAAAAAAAAAGAAAAGAAAAGAAATATTGCACTAGACCTGTCTAGGAGATGGGGATAAGAATCTTATGATTCAATCGTGAATAATTGTTATGACTAATTGCAACTGTAAAAGAACCTTTGTAACAAAAAGGGGGGACTAGTTAAACTTACTGTCCAGGAAAAGAGTACCCATCAAGGGAGAAGAGCATGAGCAGAATGCAGGACCCTATCCAAAGAAGCAGCGAAACAGGGGTGGAGGCAGAGATGAGGACATGGAGACATAGAGCAGCTGAGGCCTCTAGACTCATGGAAAGAGAAAGGCTGTGTGCTGGTGGCCAGGAGCCAGTCTTGCAGAATGTGTCCTTTGGTTGTTTAAATGATTATATATTCCTGAGTGTTTTTGTGTACGTTCTCCCTACCCCCATACCTACCCCCACACCCAAAAAACCCCAGAGGGAATCGAAGCAAATACTGTTGAATGATGATGCATGGAGGAGATTGTAATCATTGCAATCAAATGATGAGTGTAAAATTGATGTTCTCCCATGTAAACTATCACTCAATTCACAATAAAAACATATTTAAAAATTTAAAAAAGTATTGCAACTTCTTTATTGTATCCTTGGGTTTCTCACCTTGGAAGAGTCCAAGTGTAATGTTGTGAGGACTCACAAGTAGCTTTATGTAGAGTTTCATGAGCAAAAAAAAAAGAATCGAAGCCTCCTGCCAATAGACAGTGAGAAACTGAGACCTTTTGCCACCATCCATGTGTGTGAAGCATTGCAGAAGTCTGTGATCCAGGGCCAAGCAAGCTTTGGGCTAACTACAGTCCTCACTGATGGCTTGAAAAAAATGTTATGAGAGACCCTAAGCCAAACCCATTCAGGGAAGCTACTCCAGGATTTGTTTCTTTGCAGAAGGAAATAGCCATATTATTATCATTGAGATTAATAGTAAGATAAAATATAAGTAAAGGACAAACTTTACAGGCATTTGCTTTGCAGTATTTTGTTAAATCTCATCTAGGATCTATTAAGTGCTTAAACATAATCAACACAGAAAATATATGGCAGCCTCCACTCATCCACATGCAATTAAAACCAAAAGTTACATGAAACCGGGTAAAAGATGATCAAAGGCCTGGTGTTTTCCAGGATGACTATGACTATTGCAATATTTCTTTTAGAATAGTAGATCTCAAAATTTTATATTTCTATCTATCTATCTACCTACCTACCTACCTACCTACCTACCTACCTACCTACCTACCTACCTATATATTTATCTTCCCCAGCTGTGCAAGAGTACTAAATACATCTGCCTGTTACCTGCCTTCACTGATTTCATCTATTCCACAATTACGTTTAATTTCTTAGGAGAACATTGCTGCCATCTAGTGTTTAAAACAAAATCACAGGAAGACCTGTAAAAGAGACAGGGTAAGAATAATCGCAACACAAAAACAGCAATGATGTGATAACATTTACTGTTTTTGACACTGTTCAGGGTACTTCCTAGGCATTGTCTCATTTAATTATCAAAACAATAAATGCCAATATTAATTTAGTGATATGATTTTAGACATACAAAAGGAAAAGCAAAACAAAACTGAAGCATTCAAGCATGAACACTTTTTCCAAGATCACAGGATTTGAATTTTGCACCCAAGACTGTTGTTGATACATCTTCTGCCTATAACTAATTGGAATACCTAAAATGGGGCTACAACGTGCCCAGTGAAGGAGGCTTCCTGTGGAGCCTCAGCATTATATAAGACCATAGGTGGAATCCTGAACCACATCCAGAATCTTCTGAGGTGGAAAATTTTCACTTGAAAGGACAAGCAGACCAGCCTGGAGTGACTAGAAGAA
>NW_006408627.1:6810713-6813227 GCF_000296735.1 Chrysochloris asiatica
ACCCACTTGACCTGGCTTCAATGACTGGATGATCAGAGCTCAACTAGAAGAAGAAAGAAGAGGAAAAAAAGAGTAATCTGATACAATTTGATGAACTTTACCTACACCTATGGATGCTCAAAAGAGGGAACAAATCTTTACAGCAAGGATCATTCCCACCCCCTCCATACAGAGTAGACAGAGATGGGCAACTTGGACATTGGCTACCCAAAGTGTTGGGGCTACAATGGCAAAAAGTGACTGGCTTACAAGCTTTCAAGAGGAAGCCTAGATCCAGAGGGCGTGGAGGAAGGTAGACTCTTCAGTGAGTAGTATCCAATCTGTCTGGGTGGGGCTAATAAAAGGAAATGGGGATAGGTTCCATGTGGTACCATGGTGAATAATTTTTATCAGGACTGACTGCAAGGGTTGGAAATGTAAAGGTGGACATTTTGCAGCAAAAGGATGGGAGTGATTGACTTTTCAGTCCAGGAGCAGAGGTCCCTGGAACCATCAAAGGAGAAGAGAGGCATGTGAGACCCTACCCAGAGAAGTAGTGATGCCAGAGATGGAGGCAGAGACGATGATATGGAGAGATGGAGTGACTGGGAACTCAAGACCCAGAGAGGGAGAGGGGCTGTGTGCTGATGACTGGGAGAAGGAGGGGAGCAGGCTTGCAGGGTGTACCCTTTGGTTGGTTGATAATGCATGGAGGGGATTGTAACCATGGCAATGAAACAATATAACATAGGATGAATATAAAGCTAATGTTCTCCCATGTAAACTATCACATAATTCACAATAAAACATACACACACACAAAAAGACTGTTGTTGATGTGGTTAGGTGCCATCTAGGAAGTTCAGACTCATCACAACCCGATGCACAACAGAAGGATGTTCCTGTGCCATCCTCACAATTGTTGCTCTTTGAACCCATTGTTGCATCCACTGTGTCAATCCATCTCATTGGCTGCTTCTTCTTTTTCACTGACATTCCACTGTACCAAATATGATGTCCTTTTCTAGGCACTGGTCATTCCTTACAACATGCACAAAGTACATGAGATGAAGTCTCTCCATCCTCACTTCCAAGGAACATTCTGGCTGTACTTCTTTCAAGAAAGATTAGTTCCTGTTCTTGGCATCTCATGGTACTTTTAATATTCTTCATAAACACCATAATTTAAAGGCAACATTTGCTTTATATTCAACAAATAATATGCTCTGTTTCATCTCAATGATTGCAGTCCCCCTACATGGAACAACAGTCACCCTGCTTCCTCCCTGTAGCTTCTAGTGCCCTCTACCCAACTTCCCATCTCCTCTTGCCATTGTCCTTGGGTACATGTTGCCCCTTAGATTTTGAATGATTCACTGTTCCATCATTTATAGTGAGCATATCTCACCAGTATTGTTCTTCCCCCTATATATCTATTTATTTGCATAGCTGAAAGAGGGTGTGTTCTTTTTCAGACCTGAAGGGTGGTCGCGGGCCACAGTCTCAGGTTCTTCCTGCCTCTTTCTGACCAGTAAACCGGGTTGTTGGGTTTTTTTTTAACAATTTTGAGTTTTGTTCCACACATTATGCTACTGTATGCGGGACCTTCTAATGTGATCCCGTTGAGGGCTGTTGGTAGTGGTAGCTGAGCATCATCTAGTTCTTCTAGCGACCACATCATGGTAGCTGATATTTACATGTTCCATTAGTCTGCTGGACTAGTTGATTCCAAGCATCTTCAATTCTGACCACTCTTCTTTAGTCTGCACATGGAGAGACCAATAGTTACACCTTAGATGGCTACTTGTGAGCTTTTAGTATCCCAGACACTACTCTGGTAACATAGTGCTTACGAATCGGGCTGCGAACCTTAAGGTCAGCGGTTCGAAACTACCAGTGGCTCCGCGGGAGAAAGATCAGGCTTTCTACTCCCGTAAAGATTTACACCCTCGGAAACCCTGTACAGGGTCGCTATGGGTCGGAACTGACTCGATGGCACTTAACAACAACAAAGGAGGATGTAGAGACAACTACAGAATGACATACATGGCAGCATTAATCAGAACTCAGTCAACAAATGGAAGAGTCAAGAACAGAATAAAACTATAAAAACAGAGAATCTGGGAGTTCAGTCTATGATCAAAACAATTACAATGTGAAAAATGGTAAACACAGAGGAACAGAGATCCAGGTGGTGGGAAGGTCAGGTAGCTTACTGGATAAAATAGACTGTCTTAATTGGAGGGAAGAACTAATGGAATATAAGGTAACCACAATGGGGTTGGGGTGGAGGGGGTTTACTTTGGGTGTTGGGGAGGACAATACAAGAAGCGGGGAGGAGGCGGAGAAACAAGATAAATAGGGGAACACTGAAACAGGTTTGCATGGCCTAGTGGGACAGAGATAAATAGTAATGCATACTTAACCTTGGAACAACAGGGCTCTGGGATAGAGGGATCTAGGTATAGCTTGAAGAGGGTAAATAATACTAAAATCCTTGACTGCCTTATGAATATTAGTTTCCCTTGCCTACTA
>NW_006408627.1:6814007-6815413 GCF_000296735.1 Chrysochloris asiatica
AGAGCTGGTGGCCAGGAGCAGATTTGCAGAATGTGCTTTTTGGATATGTAAATTATTATATATGCCTGAGTGGGTTTTTTGTTGTTTTTTTAAAAAAGCTAAAGTGGATAGAGAGAAATACTGTTAACTGATGGTGCATGGAGGGGAGTATAATCAATGTAATGAAACAAGGTATATGATTTTTTTAATGTAAAACTGATGATATGCCCTATAAACTTTCACTCAATCCAAAATAAAAATCTTTAATTAAAAAAAAAAAAAGTAGGATGTAGAACATTGTTTTTGTGGACTACATTGTGCCAATTGACCATGGTGTCACCTGAGAACATGGTCCTGAGTCCCCAGCCTCAGCTACTCATCACTTTAAGATGTTTGATAATATCTAATACATTTTCATCATTTTGCCTGCTGTATGTTCTACCACATTCACAGTGGTGTCTTCAGGAAAAGTAAATACTCATGTACTAATATCCTCTTTCACACTTGTGTATCTGAGGGAAATATACATGTATACATATATACATATACACACATATATGCATACATATGTATAGACACATACATACATTCTACTCTTTCTCCCATAATCATTCAACATGTGTCTCTGTCCATATATCTACCTGCAGAGTATTATTGTTCCAAGGTTGTATATATATCACTATTTGTCTCTATATCCTTTAGTCCTTGCATACCTACCTCTTTGTGTCTTCACCTGTATTCATACTTCTGCCAACCTCTCTCCTCTTGTATATTGCCTTCCCCACCACCCAAGTTAATGTTTCTACTCTATAACCAGTGTTGAAGAAGTCTTTTGCAACAGATTTGTTCAAAACACTGTATTTGATTTCTTGATTGTTGATTCCATTGGCACTGGTTATGGATCCAAGTAAAATGAAATCTTTAGCAACTGCAATAGAAGGGTATGAGAATTGAGGTTTTTTGTCAACTTGACTGGGCCTGGACTCTCAGTAGTTTGTCAATTGAGATGTAGTTATATCCATAATGATCTAATATAAAGTGAAAGCAAAAATCCTCACCACTGGACCAATAAATAACATTCTTATCAACAGAGAAAAGATCGTTAATCTTCTTGGATTAACCATCAATATTCATGGGAGCAGCAGTCAGGAAAATCAAACGACGTATTTATTGCACAAGACCTTTTTAAAGTGTGAAGAGCAAAGATGTCAGCTTGAGGACTAAGGTGCGCCTGACCCAAGCCATGGTATTTTCAATAACCTCATGTGCATGCGAAAGCTGGACAGTGAATAAGGAAGACCATCGAAGAATTGATGCTTTTGAGTTATAATGTTGGAAGAGAATACTAAATGTGCCATGGGCTGCCCATAGAACCAATAAATCTGTGTTGGAAGAAGTGCAGCCAGAGTGTTCCTTGGAGGCCAGGA
>NW_006408627.1:6816098-6835916 GCF_000296735.1 Chrysochloris asiatica
ATAAGGATATTTTCTAAATTGGTTCTCCAGTCTTAAAGACACCAATAACTCTGCCTCCACTAGTAAAGAGGGTGAAGTGGCAATATTAATATCCATGTCATTAGGTGGCAATATTAATATATAAAATATCACCACCAATAGATCACATATTGGAGAGAAGCGAGGCTCTGATTGGTTGTGTGTTTGATATTTTTCTGCAGTTTTGTCAGGTTGAGAATTATAGAGAAGCAGCTTGATTGGTCCTATTTACAACAGAGCAAGTGATAAAAGAAATGAGCTCAGGACTAAGGCGTCACAGCTTGTTGTAGTTGTTAGGTGCCATCGAGTCGGTGCTGACTCATAACGGCGACCTATGCACAGCACAACAAAACACTAAGTCCACATAAAAGACTTCAACTTCCCACTTGTGCCCTGCAAGAAAGTCTTATTTCTTGTAGTTGCAATACTCATACTTCCAAAAACCAAACCCAGAGTCTTATCACAAGAGTGGCTGAATTAAAATGCCAGTGGTATTTGTACCCCGGACTGGCGTCTGATGTTAAAGTGAGGACATTGATTGGGAAGAAATGGGATCCTGAAATTTTCCATGAGGGCACATGGGACAATAAGGAAGCTGGAGACATAGAGCCCGTAAATTCCATTGAATCACTCTTGCCAACAACACCACCCCTCCTATCTGAAGAGACTACTCCATCGGTTGATCCATTATCTATAAAGCCATTATCTCTTCTGCCTGCATGTGATGAGATTATCTCAACAATGTCTGCTGAGATGATGCCTGAGCAGATATTATTGTCTGGAGTTATCATCTAAAGTAGATATCTTGCAAGACATTGCTGAATGTTTCTAGGAAACACCTCCAGCAATGATTGCTTCTAGACTTATGTTGTTGTAAATGCCTTTGAGTCCGTTCTGTTTCATAGTGATCTTGTATAGGGTTTCTGAGGAGTGATTGGTGGGTTTGAATCACAGATTTTGTAGCTCAAACTGACCTTTCGATCCAGCGCATTATCCTGCAGGGTCACACTAGACTTAATGTTGTTGTTGTTAAGTGCCGTTGAATCAATTCCAGCCCATAGTGACCCTGTATAGCATTTCCAAGGAGCATCTGGTGAGCTTGAACCGCCAACCTTGCCATTCAAATGGCTTTGCAGTCTGGCGCATTAGCCCACAGTGTTATAAGAGCCTCAAAAAGTTAAGTACAAATTGTGAACTAGAAAGAAGTACACTACCCTCCAAAAGAACTGCTTTATTTTTCTAATTTGTACAAATAGAAACCTGGAGAACACGTATGGGAATGGCTATTAAGGGTGTGGGATAATGGTGCAAGGAACATATGGTTGGATCAGTATGAGTTTATTGATATGGGCTCACTAAGCACGGATTCTTCATTCAGTATTTTAGCTCAAGAAGTTAGAAGAGAATCTAATCATTTATTTGGTTGGTTCACTGAAGCATGAATTGCACAGTGGCCTACAATATATCAAGCTGAAGTAACAAACCTGCCTTTGTATTCTATATAGGAAGGAATTCAAAGGCTTTGAGAAATTGACATGTCACAGTGGATTTCTCATGGTAAACCCCACACATGGAATGCCCAGAGGGCATACCTTTTACAACAACAGTGAGGAACAAATTTGTGAAGGGAGTCCAAGTTTTCTTGAAGATTGCTATATAATGTAAGTTAAATTTGACAGCGGGAACTATCTTAATTGAATAAAGGCACCTAACTACAATGGGGATGGCTAGACCCCATGGTTGCTGTTGTTTAGTGCTATCCAGTCAGTTCCAATTCATAGCCACCCTGTATAGTGTTTCCAAAATTCAAAAATGGCTGCAACTGTACACTGACAGAGAACTTCCAGAGGTTCAAGCCAGATTCAGAAGAGGATGTGGAATGAGCGATATCATTTATGATGTCAGATGGATCTGGGCAGAAATCAGAGAATATAAAAAAGATGTTTACCTAATGCTTCATTGATTATGCTAAGGTTTTCAATTGTGTGGATCATGACAAGCTATGGACAACATTGTGCAGCATGAGTATTCTGGAACACTTCATTGTGCTCATGAGGAATCTGTACCTGGAACAAGAAGCAGTTAGTTGTTCAAACAGAATAAGGAAAGGTGTGCACCAGGGTTGTATTCTTTCACTGTATTTATTCAATCTGTATGCTGAGCAAATAACTCAAGAAACTGGATTATATGAAGAAAAATGTGGCATCAGGATTATAGGAAGACTCATTAACAACCTACCATATGCAGATGATACGGCCTTGTTTGCTGAAAGCAAAGAGTACTTAAAAGACTTACTGATGAAGATCAAAGACCACAACCTTCAATATGGGTTGCACCTCCATGTAAAGAAAGCAAAAATTCTCATCACTGAACCAATAAACATCTATATAAATGGAGAAAAGATTGAAGTTGTCAACAACTTCATTTTGTTCAACCCAGCTATCAATATTCATGGAAGCATCAGTCAAGAAATCAAACGATGTATTATTGCATTAGACAAATCTGCTCAATACTCCTTTAAAATGTTCACGAGCAAAGATGAAAGTTTAAAGACTATGGCTTGCCTGACTCAAGATATGGTTTTTTCAATAACCTCACATGCAGGTGAAACTTGGACATTGAATAAGGAAGACTGAAGAAGAATTGATGCATTTGAGTTATGGCTTTGGAGGAGAATGCTAAAAGTGCCATGTGCTGCCAAAAGAGCAAACCAATCTGTGTTGGAAGAAGTACAGCCAGAGTGCTCCTTGGAAGTCAGGATGGCCAGACTTCGTCTTTCATACTTCAGACATATTATTATGAGGGACCAGTCCCTGGAGAAGGATAACATTTTGGTAAAGGGGAGGATCAGAGATAAAGAAGAAGACCCCAATGAAATGAATTGGCACAGTGTCAACAGCAATGGGCTCAAACATATCAATGTTGTGAGGTTAGCTCAGGACTGGGCAGTATTTCATTCTATTGTGTAGGGTCACTATGATGGCACCCAACAACAGTGTTTCTGAGAAGTGAATGGTGAGTTTGAACTGCCCATCTTGAATTCATCCCAACCTTGAGATCGAGCACCAGGACTCTGAAGCAGTAGTTAATCAGCAAAGACAAGATGGGCATGGTTACAATAAAAGACAGCAAAATCAAAGTAGTAATCATAATAGTTTGACTTGTGTGGACTTACGGCATTGGCTACTTAGGATGGGTGTTCCTAGGAGTGAAATCAATGGGAAACCTACGAAATATTTACTTGATCTGTGCAAGAAGAAGAATTCTAAGTCAAGTGAAGGACATACTAACTTGAATCACCAGAATAGAGAGTCACAGGCTCTCAATCCATTTCCCAGATTTGAGCTAGTTTACAGACCTACACCCCTTGAATGAAGGGTGACCAGATTCCCTTGAGGAAGGACCACATTACGCTGCCAGCTGTTAATATTTTTCCCAGACTTTCTTCCTTGTAAAAGGACATAGGCCTTTTACAAGAGTGACTGTTCATAGGAAAAAAGGAAATAATTAGACTTTTCAAGGATTACTGGACACTGGTTCTGAATTGACACTAATTCCAGGAGACCCAAAATGTCACTGTGACCCACCAGTCATAGTGGGGGTGTATGGAGGTCAAGTTATTAATGGAGTTTTAGCTAAGGTCTACCTCATTGTGGGTGAGGTGTGTCCAATGGGTCCCCAAACTCATCCTATAGTGTTTTCCCAGGTCCAGAATGCATAATCAAATAGACATACTCAGCAATTGGCAGAACCCACACATTGGATCCTTGAAATGTGGAATAAGGGCTATTATGGTTGGAAAAGCCAAGTGGAAACTATTAGAACTACCTCTACATAGGAAAATAGTAAACCTAAAACAATAGTGCATTCCTGGAGGGGTTACAAACATGTACTATAATCAAGGACATGAAAGATGCACGGTTGGTGATTTCCACCACATCGCATTTAATTCACCTATCTGGCCTGTGTAGAAAACAGATGATCTTGGAGAATGGCAGTGGATTATCATAAACTTAACCAGGTGGTGACTCCAATTTAAGCTGCTGTTTCAGATGCTGTTTCATTTCTTGAACAAATTATTGCATTTCCTGGTACCTGGTACACATCTATTGATCTGGCCAATGCCAGATCAATTCTCTTAATTCCAGTTTCAAAGGATCACCAGAATCAGTTTGCTTTCAATTGGCAAGGCCAACATTATATATTCACTGACCTACATCAGAGGTACATCACCTCTCCAACACTATGTCATAATTTAGTTTGCACCTTGATCACCTTTCCTTGACACAAGACAACACACTGGTCCATTACATTGAGGATATCATGCTGATTGGACCTAATAAGGAAGAAGTATCAATGATGCTAGACTTATTTGTAAACTTGTTGTTGTTAAGTGCTGTGGAGTAGAGGTAAAAATTCAGGCATTTTCCCCTCAGTGAAATTTCTAGGGATTCAGTAGCGTGACATAGAAATATGTTGTTATTTCTACTAAAGTGAATGATAAGGTATTGCATCTGCCCCCTCCCACAGCTACAAAAGAAGTGCAACACCTGGTAGGCTTTTTTGGATTTTGGAGGCAGCCTATCCCACATTTTGGTGTGCTACGCCGGTCTATTTATCAAGTGACTCAAAAACCTGCTAATTTTGAGTGGAGTCGAAAACAACAGAAGACTCTGCAATAGGTTCAGGTTGCCTTGCAAGCTGCTCTGCTGCTTAGACCATCTGATCTAGCTGATTCCGTAGTGTTTGAAGTGTCCGTGGCAGGTAGTATGCAGTTTGGAGTCAGGAAAGCCCCTATTTGTGAATCACAGCACAGACCCTTTGGATTTTGGAATGAATCCCTGCCATCCCATGCAGATAACTACTCTCCTTTTGAGAAACAGCTTTCGACTTGTTTCTGGATCTTATTAGAGACTTAAGTTCTAACCATGTGACCTCAGCTACCCATTGTGGACTGGGCATTGTCTGACCCTACAAGTCGTAAAGCTGGACGTGTACAGCAGCATTCTATCATTAAATGGAAGTGGTATATATAAGACTGTGCTCAAACAGATCATGAAACCACAAGTATGTTGCATGAGGATGTGAGCTAAATGCTCATGGTTTCCACTATTGTCACATTAATTTCTCATTCCTAATGTAGTCCTGTGGCTTCATGGGGACTTCCTTCTAAGAAAACTCAGGCTTGATTTACAGATGGTTCTGCATGATATACAGGCACCATTGGAAAGTAGACAGCAGCAGTACTACAGCCTCTTTCTGCTACTACCCTGAAGGACAGTGAAAGAAAATCCCCTCAGTGGGCAGAACTTCAAGCATTGCACCTGATTGTTCAATTTGCTTGGAACAAGAAATGATCAGATGAGAGAGTATATACTGATTCAATGGTTTGACTGTATGGTCAGGGACATGGAAGAAACATGGTTGGAAAGTTAGTGACAAGGAGGTGTGGGGAAGAGGTATGTGGATACTGGTGTTGTTATTAGATGCCTTCGAGTCAGTACCGACTCATAGCTACCCTATGCACAACAGAATGAAACACTGCCTGATCCTGGGCCAACCAACAATTGATGCTATGTTTGAGCCTTTTGTTGCTGCCACTGTGCCAATCCATCTCTTTGGGGGTCTTCTAATTTTTCTCTGACCCTCCACTTTACTAAACATGATATCCTTCTCCAGGAACTGGTCCTTCCTAATAATATATCTGAAGTATAAAAGATGAAGTCTGGCCCTCCTGATTTCCATGGAGCATTCTGACTGTATTTTTTCCAACACAGATTTGTTTGTTCTTTTGGCAGCACATGGTACTTTTAATAGTCTCCTCCAACACCATAACTCAAATTTATCAATTCTTCTTCAGTATTCCTTATTCACTGTCCAACTTCCACATGCATTTGAAGTTACTGAAAATACCACACCTTTTATTAGGCAAACCTTAGTCTTCAAACTTACATCTTTGCTCTTAACAATTTGCCTAATACAATACATTGTTTGATTTCTTGACTGCTGCAGCCATCCACCAATCACAGAGACATGTTCAAATGTGGTTGTTTTGGGAATAACGCCATGAATGTATGAAATGGAACACTACTAGCAATACTTGTTTCTTCTTATTATTTTTTAATTTATTTTCTCCATTTATCATGCTGCTTATTCATCCAGTAGTGAGTATTTAGGCTTTCTTTATATCGAGGTATAATCCATACTAAAGTCTTTGATCTCCATCAGCAAGTACATCTGGTCCTCTTTGATTTCAGTAAACAAGGTTATGTCATCTGCATATCACAGGTTGTTAACAAGTTTTCCTCCAATCCGGATGCCGCATATTTCTTCATATAGTCTGCCTCCTTGGATTATTTGCTCAGCATACAAACTGAATATGTCTCGCAAAAGAATACAACACTGATGCACACATTTCCTAATTTTAAACCACACAGAATCCCCTAGTTCTGTTTGAAATCCTAGACTACCCAATTCTAATATGTGTACTTTATCTACCACACTACCATGAGTTTTAATGTCTCCCTGAATTGTATTTATGGAAAGGTTTCAGAGTATATAGTTGTACATTGTTTTGCAACTCTCCTTTTACACAGTCTGGTAATTTTTCATAATGTATATATATTCATTCTCATTTCAAAAGAGCAATATTTTATTTCTTTTAACTTAATATTAAACAAAAATGCAGCTAATACTTTTTTTTCATGACTAATTCCAAAATGTTTCTAACAATGACATCAACTCATAGATAAAGCAAAATATCTGCAAAAACTTTAAAACTGAAGAAAACAAAACATAGTATCACTGCAAGCACAAAATATTCTCAGCCCTTCTGTGCCAACACCTTCCTAATTCTCTCATGTTGTTGGCTACTCTTTCATCAGTTTCCCTCACTCTTCTGTCCCTTATAGTTGTGTATATTGTGTGTACCTTCTCCCACTATTTGTTCTACTCTAGAACTCTCAGTGGCTGTCACTAACATAGCTACCATTTCTCTCTGAATGGCTTCCAAATCTGATTCCCTAGCCAGCCTTGACTTCCTTCATTTTCACTTGTTTGCTGAGCCTTCCTACCTGATTGTGATAGTTTAAGTTTTTTGTGAATGTAACTGGGCCAAGATTCACAGTGGTTTGGCAGTTGAGATGTAGTTATCTCCCATGATGAGATCCAATAGAATGCAATCAACTCTATGATGATGTCTACTGTGAGCAGCCAATCAATTGAAGGAAAGTTTCCTCAGGGGTGTGGTCTGCTGCTAATATACTGGACATTCAGGTAAGGCTTGCCCCCTGCTAGATCTGTATCTTACATCTGGCTTGCCCTCAGATCTCCAATTCTTTGGACTTGACCAGTGGCCTGCTTTATTAATTTCCAATTCAAGATGTCATCAGCAACCTGCCTTCTTACCTGCCAGACGTCCCAGTCTAACCTGCCTGCAGTCTAATCTGCCAATCTTGGTTCATCAGCCTTGCAACTACATGAGTCAGAAGCCTCCAGTCTGGCATCCGACCCATGGACTTAGGACTAATCACCTTTACAATGGCATGAGCCATTTCTTTAATATAAATCTCTCTTTATATATACATACATACATAAGCTTTGCTGGTTTGTTTCTCTAGAGAACCTAGCCCAAGACATTGATTATCCTGTTCAGATGAAATTGTATACATGTTTCAGATCTAACACATGACCTGCTTCCTAAACCATCTCCTTTTACCCATGTTACTTTTTTTCTGGGAATGATTCCATGCATCTCTCATGAGCCAGTCTAGGAGCATCAATGTCTTTATTTTATTTATTTATTTATGACTTAAAACAGTAGAATATTCTTCATCAATCTGGAGGCAGAAGTCTGAAATCAAGATGGAAGAGGGGCCATGTTCTCTCCAAAGGCTCTAGAGGAAAATCCTTTACACTTCCAACTTCTGATAGCTCTGGGCATTCCTTGGTTATGGTAACATAACTCCCATCTCTACCTCCATCTTCACATGGTCATTTTCTGTCCATACCTCTCTTAAATGGATATTTGTCATTAAATTTAGTGCTAATGCAGGGAATCCAGCATGATCTACCATAATATCTGTAATTACATATGTTGTTGTTGTTGTTGTTGTAAAGTGCCGTCGAGTCAGTTCCAACCCATAGCAACACAGTATAAGGTTTCTGAGGAGCAGCTGGTGAGCTTGAACCACCGACCTTGCAGTTCAAACAGCTTTGCAGTCTGGCACACTAACCCACAGAGCTACACTAGGACTCCTAATTACACTTAGGACTCCTATGTAAAGACCTTTAATTTAATTATATCTATGAAGAATTTTACCAAATAAGGTCATATTTAACAGGTTCCAAGATGTAGCTTTTTAAGGGCCACTGTTCAACCTACTACTTTATCTTAACAAAAAAACATTTTTGTCTTGAAAAAGTCTGCTATTCTTCCTGACTTCCACCCCTGAAATAACCCTACATTTATTCAAAAAAGGAATAGAACATTTGATGTCACTCAGTTTAGTCTTATAGTTGGAGTGCTTATATAAGATATGTTGGTTGAAAATATATCCAATTGCCATTAGCCTTCTCCACACTTACCTGAGAATCAAGGTCTAAGAACATGAAGTATGACTTGTTGTTGTTGTTTTTAGTCGCTGTTGAGTCAATTCTGACTTATGCAAGTCTATGTGTGCAGAGTAGAACTGCTCCATAGGCTTTCCAGGGCTGTGACTTTTCAAAAGCAGATCACCAGGTTTGTTCTCCAACGTGCCTCTGTTGTGTTCAAACCATCAACTTTCAGTTACTAGTCTAGCACTTAACCTTTTGTGCCACCCAGGAACTCCTGATTAATATTCTTACTGCTGTTAAGTGCCATCGAGTCCATTGAGACTCATAGCAGCTCTATTTAGGGTTTCTGAGGTTTTATATCTTTGCAAAAGCAGAAAACCTCATCTTTTGCCCACGGAACCTCTGGTGGACTCAAACCACAGACTTTGTGGTTCACAGTCCTATGCTTATCATATGGAGCCACGGGCTCCCTGATTAGTATCCTAGATGTACCTTATTCATATAGCCATTTATTTTATGCATTTCAGTGATTCATATTTCATTTTATGCATTAACTCAGTTCAGTCACACCAACTCAACACACATCTGTTGGACACCTTCTGTATGCAAGGCTCTTTGATAGACCCCTTGGCAGGATTAAAATTGCTCCTCTTTCCTCCTCATATATTATTACAAGGAAATCTTACTTTTCTCTAGAAGATTTAATAACAAAAGATATACATTTTCTGGTTAGGGAAATACAGAAAAAGAAATTAATAATCACCTCTCTTTCAATCAGTTTTGAAAGTTACCTTGAAAATTTTTTTTAAAGATTTCTTTTTAAACCCATTTATCTATAATTGGAATGCATATAAACTGATGGTCAATAAACAGTCTACCTAAACTAAGAATTTTTTTTAAACTTTAAAAGCAATTTTTTTAGTGCAGAATATTTTGTACTTGCTCGAGCATTGGTGTTCTAATGATAAAATTTTTGTAAATTTTACTTAATTATTGTTTTGTCTACTTGTTTCTCTTAAGATAAATTCTTGATTATTTTTCTGCTTCCATTTCTACTTTCAAGGACATAACAAGAAATCAAACACCACCCCCTGCATCTCATTAATAAGACATTGCATGCTAATATGTTTTTAGTTTCTAAAACAGATCACCCTGGACTGTTAACCACAAGGTCAGCAGTTCAAACCCACTAGCCACTCCCCAGAAAGCCTATACAGAGTTGGAATCAATTTGACGGCACTTAACAACAACAATAACAATGCTATGTATTTGAGAAATTGAAAAACTACAGATAAAATAGCACTAGAACAAACTCATCCCAGCCTCCAAGGTAAGCAAAGTCTCTCAAATGTATTTAAGTAGTTTTACAGTTTCTCTAGTCCTTGTTGTTGTTGTTGTTGTTGTTAAGTGCCGTCTAGCTGGTTCCAATCCATAGCAACCCTGTATAGGGTTTCCAAGGAGACTCTGGTGAGCTTGAACCACCAACTTTGCAGTTCAAACAGCTTTGCAGTCTGGCACATTAACCCACAGCACCACACCAGTACTTAGTTCTTAGAGAAGGATATTATGTTTGGTAAAATGAAGGGTAGGAAAAAAAAGAGGAAAACTTCCAATGAGATGGATTAGCACAGTGGAAGTAGCGAAGGGCAGTGATTCATTCTGTTGTGCATGGGGTCACTATGGGTCAGTGCTAACTCAATGGTAACTAACAACAACATGGAGTTTTCTAGGGTCCATCTAAGATAGATATAAACTTCAGGGAATTAAAATGTTTAAAATAATACTTCAGATTCCAAGGAACACTTTATAATTTTCAAGTTGTGAACCTTCCAAAGAGTTGACATTCCATTGCACAGTGTGACAATTACTAACTTTTTGGTAACTTTACTAGGAGTCAACATTGGTCTTAAAGTCTAGTCAAAATGCATGAGTATGTGAGGTATACAGAATTCTAAAATAGCCTTGAAGATCCTACCCTGAAACTATACATGCTGTATCACTCCCTCCTCTTGACTATGAGCAAGACATGTGAATATGAGGGGATAGTCACTCCCTTGACTGGTGGTGGTGGTGTGCTGTAGAGTCGGTTCCGACTCACAGCAACCCTGTATAGGGTTTCCGAAGCTGTAAATCTTTATAGGAGCAGAAAGCCTCATCTTTCTCCTGCGGAGCGGATGATAGTTTTGAACTGCTGACCTTCAGGTTAGCAGCCTAATTGTAACCACTACGCTACCAGAGCTCTATGACAGACTTGATGGTAATAGTATATCACTCTCATAATTATATTACATTACATAAGGTTCCTCTGTGTCAGACTGGAGATTCTCCTGCAACCTTTCAAAAAGTTATCTGTCACAAGTGTGAAGGTAGAAGTTGCGTGTCAAAAAGGGGTAAGTAGTTAATCTTACATTCCAGAAACAAAGGGTCAGCAAGATGGAAGAGCATGCGTGGAATGTGAGATCCTATACAGAGAAGCAGCAAAAACCAGAGACAGAGGCAGAGGTGATGGCATGGAGAGAGAGAGCGTCTGAGGACTCTAGACTCATGGAAGATGAAAAGCTGTTTGCTAATGAGCGGGGGTGGGAGGGGTGATGGGTGAGGGGCTGGTCTGCAAAACATGCCCTTTGGTTGTTTAAATGATTACATATTCCTGTGTGTTTTTGTGTACATCAAAAAAAAAAAGAAAAGGGAATAGAGACAAATACTGTTAACTAATAGCACATGGAGGGGATTGTAATCATTACAATAAAACAAAATGTGATTGGTTGAGTGCAAAACTGATGTTGTGCCATGTGGACTATCACTCAAGTCACAATAAAAGCTTTAAAAAAAAAAAAGGAAGAAGAAGTTATCTGTTAACTAGATGGTGCCCGGCTGCCACTAACTATTGTTCTGATCTGCTTAGGGCCACAACAGATGGATCCTGATAGAGAGGGAGAAAAATGTAGAACAGGACTCAAATTTTTAGAGTCTAGACTTAGCGGACTGGATGAGACTAGAGGATCCCCTAAGACAATCATCCTGAGATATCCCATAAGCTTTGAACCAAAACTATCCTTTGAGGGCATCTTTTAGCTAATAAGATATGAATTTTAAAAACTAAAAGTATTGCCAGTGAGTACTATGTATGTTCTCTGCTATTCATAAAGTTTTCAGTGATTAAAAGGAAGGAAGTCCAAGGTGCATGGAAGGAATTGGCAAAGAACAAGGCACCAGAAATTGATGGAATAAAAATTGTAATCTTTCAAGAAAGTGAGGCAGCACAGGAGGCACTCACTCATCTCTGCCAAAAAATTTGGAAGACAACTATCTGGCCAACTGATTGGAAGAGATCCATATTTGTTACCATTCCAAAGAGAGGTGACCCAACAGAATGCGGAAATCATCAATCTTTTTGCTATCCCATGCAAGTACAGTTTTGCTAAAGGTAATACAGAAACGGCTACAATCATACACTGACAGAGAACTTCCAGAGGTTCAAGCTGGATTCAGAAGAGGCCGTTGAATGAGGGATATCATTGCTGATGTTCAATGGATCTTGGCTGAAAGAAGAGACTATCAGAAAGCTGTTTACCTATGCTTTGACTATGCAAAGGCTTTTGATTGTGTGGATCATGACAAGCTATGGACAACATTGCGAAATATGAGTATTCCGGAACACGTAATTGTGCTCATGAGGAATCTGTACATGGACCAAGAAGCAGTTATTCGAACAGAACATGGGAATGCTGAATGGTTTAAAATTAGAAAAGGTGTGCGACAAGGTTGTATTCTTTCACCATAGTTATTCAACCTGTATGCTGAGCAAATAATCTGAGAAGTAGGGATCTATGAAGAAAAGCATGGCATCAGGATTGGAGGAAGACTCATTAACAACTGCGATATGCAGATGATACAACCTTGCTTGCTGAAAGTGAAGAGGACTTAAAATATTTACTGATGAAGATCAAAGAGCAAAGCCTTTGGTATGGATTACATCTCAATGTAAAGTAAACAGAAATCCTCACCACTGGACCAATAAACAACATTCTTATCAATGGAGAAAAAATTGAAGTTGTCAAGGACTTCATTTTTCATGGATCAACTATCAACACTCACGGAAGCAGCAGTCAAGAAATCAAATGACGTATTGCATTAGGCAAATCTTCTGCACAAGACCTTTTTAAAGTGTTGAAGAGCAAAGATGTCAGTTTGAGGACTAAGGTGCGCCTGACCCAAGCCATGGTATTTTCAATAACCTCATGTGCATGTGAAAGCTGGACAGTAAATAAGGAAGACCATAGAAGAATTGATGCTTTGAGTTATGGTATTGGAGGAGAATATTGAAAGTGCCACAGGCTGCCAAAAGAACCAATAGATCCGTTTTGGAAGAAGTGCAGCCAGAGTGCTCCTTGGAGGCCAGGATGGCCAAACTTCGTCTCTCATACTTCAGACATATTGTCAGGAGGGACCAATCACTGGAGAAGGATATCATGTTTGGTAAGGTGGAGGGTCAGATGAAAAGAGGAAGACCCCCAACGAGATGGATTGGCCAACTGACAGCATCAATGGATTCAAGTATGGCAACAGTAGTGAGGTTGGCCCAGGATCGGGCAGTATTTCATTCTGGTGTGCATAAGGTCTCTATGGGTCGGTACCGACTCAATGACACCTAACAACAACAACTATGTATGTTTAAAACTTCATCTTTGTGAAACCAAATGGTCAACAATTACTGTAAAGCAAAGATGATAGGGCAAGGGGACAGAGAGATCAGATTACTGGAAGTAAAACATTCAGAAGAAAATTAGTGAGGACAATAAAACATTGTAAACAATGTAACCAGTGTCTCTGAACAATATGTGTTGTTGTTATTAAGTGCCTTCCAGTTGGTTCCTACCCATAGGATTTCAGTGGAGCTTCTGGTGAGTTTGAACCACTGACCTTATGGTTCAAACGAACCTTATGGTTCAGTGTTTGTCCTACAACACCACACCAAAGGATATGTGTTTTTGTTCTTGTTATGTGTCATAGCAATCCTGCATAGGGTTTCCGAGGTTGTAAATCTTTATGGGAGCAGAAAGATTAATCTTTCTCCTGCAGAACAGCTGGTAGTGTCGAACTGTTGACCTTGTGGCTCGCAGCCCACTTTGTAACCACTATGTTACCAGAGCTCCTTAGAGGATATGTGTAGTCATTGTCAAATGGGTACCTAAGTTACTGTATAAACCTTTGCGAAAATTATTATTTCAATAAGAAAGAAGTAACCTGTTGGTGAAGACCATGTTGTGGAGAGGGCCACGTGGCCAGGTGCTGAGAATCACCAGTGGCTACCAACCAGCAAGAAAATGGGAATCTAAGCCCTACAACCACATGGAATTGAATTCTGCAAAACGTCTCAATAAGCTTTGAAGGAAATTGTGAGATCCAGAGGAGAGTGCAGCTCTGATAACATGTATATTTCAGCCTTGTGAGAGACTGAGCAGAGACTCAACTCGTTTGGGCCCTAACTTCTGACCTACAGAAACTGTGAGCTAGTAATTGCATGCTGTTTTAAACTACATTTGTACTCTTATGCAGCACAGACAAGTGACATAGTATGAATGTGACTGCAAACCCAAGAATCAGGTGACCACTGGATATGATTCAGATTCATTTAATTTATAATATCACAGAGGCTATCCAAAACTCAGGATACCAAAGCTCATTTTTCTTCATGTTTTAATGAGTCATTGACATCTTTTCTTCATTGGAATTGTACAATGAAGTTTCCTATTCCCTTTTCAAGGACCATACTGTCCGTGTGAGGAGTACTGGCATGGCTCTGTAGGGTAAGCACTTAACCCCAAGGTGAGTTTTAACCACCAGGGTGGCAGTTTAAACTCACCAGCCGCTCCTCAGAAACTCTACCAACAGCCACTGTGAGTCAGAACTGACTAGACAGCACTTAACAATAACACTGTCCATGTGAGGTTATAGTGACATTTTTTCATTTCTTTGGCTGCCTGAGCTCTGGTCTCCTTCCCTTATTAAAAAAATGTATCTATGAAGTTTCAGGGAGTCCTGATATGGCATTGTGGGTTAATGTACTGTGCTGCAAAGTCAGTTTAAACCACATGGTCGGCGGTTCAGGCTCACCAGCTGCTCCTCGGAAACCCTATACAGTGTCACTATGAGTCAGAACTGACTCGATGGCACTTAACAACAACAACATGAAGTTTCAGAGTGTACTACAAAAGGCCAGGCCTGCTTTCTCTGGCGCTGTGTCAGGACACAGACTCTTGGTTTGGTCTTGGCTCCCTCCTGGGTTTTAGGATCCAAAGCAGGTAGTTCAAAGAAGCAGGGATAGTAGAGAACCTGTGCTTCCAATGGTGGCTAGAAGGCAAGTGGGGTTCATACCAGAAATAGAGGCAAGTAGTACACTGCACAGGAGAAGTGACTAGGCACTGGTGCTAGCCTGCCAGGGTTCGAATCCCTGCTCTTCTTTGTGTACTCTGTGTATCAATCAGCTTTCTAAGTTAAGTTGTTTCTGCTGTTGTTGTTGTTGTTAAGTTCCATCAAGTCAGTTCCAACTCACAGCAACTCTGTAGAAAATGTCTGAGAAATGACTGGTGAGCTTGAACTGCCAACCTTGCAGTTCAAATCAACCTTTCAGTCTAGTATGTTAACCCACAGTGTCACACCAGGATTCCTTTCGAACCAGGGACCTTGCTTTTAGCAATACAGTGCTTATCCTACAGCACCTATAGGTTAATGAGCTGGACTGCAAGGTCGGTTTGAACTGCAAGGTCAGTGGCTCAAGCTCACCAGCCGATCCTTGGAAACCCTATATAGGGTACAAAATGGCTCTACGACACTTAACAACATTAATAATGTATCATTCAAGGTCCAGCCCCTCCAGGCAGTTTAATTGTTAAGGTGTAAAGTGCCGTGGAGACAGTTCTGACTCACAGTGACCCAGTATAGGGTTTCCAAGGAGCAGCTGGTAGGTCTGAACCACTGACTTTGCAGTTAGCAGTTCAGTCCTTATCCTACAACAGCATTTTATTAAATATTTTATGGGCATTTCAATTTTTTCTGAACACAACAGCCAGAGTGATTTGTTTAAATTATAAGTCATACCATGCCACTCCGTTGTCCAAAACCTACTATGACTCCCATTTCAGGAAGACAAAAAACTCCAAGGTCTCACAATGGCCTACACATCTCTATATGATTTCCCATGTGCTGGACTGCAAGGTCTGTTTGAACAGCAAGGTCAGCAGTTCAAACTCACCAGCCGCTCCTTGGAAACCCTATACAAGGTCGCTATGGGTCGGAACTGACTCGATGGCACTTAACAACAACAACCTACTGCTTTGGAGTCCTGGAATGGCACTGTAGGATTAGCACTGGACTACTAACAAGAAGGTTGATAGTTCAAACCCACCAGGCACTCCTCAGAAATTCTGTACAGGGTCACTATGAGTCAGAACCAACTCGACAGTGCTTAACAACAATAAAAACAACAACTTACTGCTTTGGAGTCCCAGGGTGCTGCAGTGTTCCTAGATGGAACAAACGGTTAATGTCCTTGGCTGCTCATTGAAAGGTTGGTGGTTTGAGTCCACCCAGAGGCATCTTAGAAGAAAGATATGGCAATCTACTTCTAGAAAATCAGCCATGGAAAACCCTGGAGGGCAGGGTTCTACTCTGGCGCACGTGGAGTTGCCATGGTTGGAATTGGCACATCTGAATTACTGCTTTTCTAACCTCAGTTCATATAATTTTCCCCTTTGCGTAATCTGCTCTAGCTTCCCTAACCTCCTTGCATATTCCCACCTTTGGCCTTTTAATAGCTCTTCCTTCTATACACAACACTCTTCATCCAGCCTTTTAGAGAATTGTCTCACCTTCTTCAAGACTTTGCTCAGTGAGAACCTCCATCATAACTACTCTATTCGAAACTACAAGCCTTCATCCCTGCACTTACCCAGTTCCACTTTCTTGGTTTTATTTTGTTTCATACTTATCACCTTCTAGCATACTATATAACTTGTTAGTTTATTATATGATTATTATTTATTGTCAGAATGTGAACTCCACCGAGTTCTCTGCTATACCCTGAAGGCCTTGAATTCCCAACAGGCATATAGATTTAAGTCATGACAAAATAAAGAGCAACAAGGAAGTGAATACAGTTTAAGGCAAAATAGTAGTTGCCTTTGAGGGAAATGTTGTTGTTAAGTGCTGTCAAGTCAATTCCAACCCATAGTGACCCTGCATAGGGTTTCCGAGGAGCAGCTGGTGAGTTTGAACTACCGACCTTGCAGTTCAAATGACTTTGTAGTCTGATGCATTGGCCCACAACACCACACCAGGACTAAGACACTGTAATTTGGAAGGTGCATGCAGTAGCTCTTAACTTGCAACAAGACAGAAGAACTAAGTCATTTGAATTATGGTGTTGGCAAAGAATATTAAATATATTGTGAACTGCCAAAAGAAAGAACAAATTAGTTTTAGAAGAAATACAAGGAGATTGCGCCTTAGAAACAATAATAGTGAGTGTTTGGCCCACATACTTTGGACACATAAGTAAGAAAGACCCAATACTGGTAAAAACAAAAAACATTATGTTTCGTAAATTACAAGGTCTGTGAAAATGAGATGGATTGAGGCAATAGCCACAACAATGGACTCTAGTCTACCAAGATCATAAAGATTGCACAGGACTGGACAACATTCTGGTTTGTTCTCTACACAAGGTCTTCAGGAGTCAGAGTCAACTCAACATCAACCACCAACAACGTGAGGTACTTAAAACGATGCCATGTTACACAACACGTACAAAACCTTCTTATTGTAGAACATTAAAATCTAGTTGTTTGAGGTGGAGCTTGATGGCAGACGAGATTAAAAAGCTGTACAGACCTTCTTCAGCAAAAACACAGAAAACTGGAAGAAATCGATTTAGAGGATGATCCCTGAACTCTGAGCTTCAGAAAAAAGGATAAATAAGTGAATTGAGTGCTTACCAGGAAAAAGAATATTTTTTAAGTAAGAAAGGGAGTTACTTCTGACTTGGGGTGGCCAACACGACTCACCACAACCATTTTAAGTGACAGTGAGTGGATTGAGAGACAATGCAGAAACCTGCCTGCTATTTACAGAGACAAAGGTGTGATCACTTTGTTTTCCTTCCTTTCTTTTCTTTTTCTCTTTCTACTCATTTCCTCTATAGTGACCAGAGGTGATACCTGTGTGAGTAAACAACCCCAGGAAAGGTCCCACACCTCACAGGTCCTGCAACTGGGCAGATAATCGAAAAAGGGAGGAGACAAAAGAAAAAGCTGGCACCAGCAGTCTCTTCCAAATTGTGTCTGGCCAGCCCTGGGATGGTTCTCACTAGGACAAACAGCTGAATGGACTTGAGGCGGGGGAAGGGAGTAAAAAAACTGGTAATAGCTCAGAGAGGCACAATGGAAACACAGTGACATTTCTCAGACATCTATGAAGGCAAGCGTCCATTAGGTGGCACTAAATAATTTCTCTTCTTTTCCTTCTGATGCTTCATGGCTGTTTTGAATTTAGTTTTATTATTTTGTGTCTCTTTTTCCAGTTTCATTGTCTTTATATTGCTTTTTCTGGGTTTTTATGACTTTCATTTTTAGTCTTATTTTTTTGCTCCTCCTTCTATCTCATGGGAACACTTTCTCTTCTTGCCTCACCCGACAGGAAACAGCAATTGCAGCCATACAACCATGCCATAAGTGCAGCATCTAAAACCTCACCTATCTGTTAAGAAATAATACCAGCTACTATACACCAAAGCATTGTTAACCAACACCTGCTAAAACCACTCTGAACTGAACTGTACAAACAGGGAACAGAGAAGCCCACCTCCTGATCACATCTATTAGGAGGCAATTAGAGAGT
Source organism: Chrysochloris asiatica (assembly GCF_000296735.1). Taxonomy (NCBI): domain Eukaryota; kingdom Metazoa; phylum Chordata; class Mammalia; order Afrosoricida; family Chrysochloridae; genus Chrysochloris; species Chrysochloris asiatica. The sequence goes on from NW_006408627.1 coordinate 6,834,570, forward strand.
GCTTAAGAATACACCAACATACATTCATCAAATTAATACAAATACAACACAACCACAATGCCTAAAAAGCAGTAGAAATTTTTTGCTCATGTGCAGAAACAAACAAAATAGATATAATATTGAAAACAATGCAAAACCTACAAACAGAGGTCCAGAGGATCAATACTAAAATATCAGAAGTGGACAATACACTAAAAGGGCAAAGGAGTAGAAACGAAGGGATGGAATTCAGAATCAGTGAGCTTGAAGATAAGTCTCTTGATCCTGCTAATATAGAAGAAAAAGCAGAAGGAAAGAATGAAAAAATCTGAAGAAAGTATAAGATTCATGTTGGACAACATGAAGAGGAATAACCTACGGGTTATTAGAATTCCAGAGAAGGAAAGGATAAAGAAAACCACTGAAAAGGTAGTCAAAGAACTGCTGGAAGAAAATTTCCCTAACAACTTGAAAGTCAAGAAGATAAGCATACAAGAAGCTGAATAAACCCCAGGCAAGATAGTCACCATCCCCCAGAAAATAACCAAGACGTATCATAATCAAATTTCAAAATCAAAGACAAGGGATGAGTCTTGGAAGCAGCTAGGGAAAAAAGAAATGTTATATACAAAGAAAAGAATATTAAGATTACACTCTGATTTCTCATCAGAAACCATGCAGGCAAGAAGGCAATAGGGAAACATATAAACAATTCTGAAAGAAAAACTGCCATCGAAGAGTTATATGCCAAGCAAAGCTATCTATTAAATGTGATGGGGAAATTAGAACATTTCAGGATAAAAAAAAATTATGGGATTTTTAGAAGACAAGCAAGCATTTCAAAATATACTATAGGGAGTTCCTAAGACTGAGAACCAAAAAGAGAAGGCAATAATCAGAGACTGTTATGTGTGGCAACATAACATGGAGTTCAGCCCAGATATGGAAGAGTTGAAAGCAGAACAAAACTACTAGACTGAAAATAGGGGGACTGGGATGTCAGTCTATGATCTACAAATTGAAGGAAGGTAAAGGTATATTTACAGAGAATCAAATGGTGAAGTGTTCAGGTAGATTTCAGGATAAAACAGACTGTTTTAAAAGGAAGAAGAAATTAATAAAGTCCAGGGTAACCTCTAAGAAGCTTAATACATCTCCACAACAAATCAAGAAAATCCAAGAATATTAGGGAAACATTAAAACTGTGAAGAAATTATTATGAAAACATGAAAAAATGAACACAGCACATGAAAGCTTGCAGAACAAAGAATCCAGCAGCATCACACAAAAATAAACAGCAAACCGACAGCAATTAATCAATTGTTATTATTGTTATTAGGTGCCATCGAGTCAATACCAACTCATAGC
>NW_006408627.1:6841315-6859748 GCF_000296735.1 Chrysochloris asiatica
TCTCTCGTACTTTGGACATATTATCAGGAGATACCAGTCATTGGAGAAGGATATCATGTTTGGTAAGGTGGAGGGTCAGATAAAAAGAGGAAGACTATCAGTGAGATGGATTGGCCAAGTGGCAGCATCAATGGGCTCAAGCGTGAGAACAATTGTGAGGTTAGCCCAGGATTGGACAGTGTTTTGCTCTGTTGTGCATAGGGTCACTATGAGTCGGTACTGACTCAATGGCACCTTAACAACAACAGCAACACAATAATAGTGGAAGATTTTAATACACTATTTTTGAAAAAGTACAAAACAAACAAAGAAACTCAACAAAAACACAGTGGAACTAAACAATACAGTCAACAATAAGTCTTGATCTCATAGATTTGTACAGAGCATTCAACCCAAGAACAGCACAATACACAGTCTTTTCCAATGACCATGAAACATTCTCCTGAATAGATCATGTGTTAGGCCACAAAGCAATTGTCAATAAATTTCATAACATCACAATGTAGCAAAGCATTTTCTCAGATCACAATGCTATAAAATTAGAAATCAAAAATAGGAAGATCAAAGAAATAAAAACAAAAACATGGAAACTGAATAACACCCTGCTTAAAAGCTACTGGGTAGTAGAACAAATAAAAGTGAAATTTAAAATTCTTAGAAACAAATGGGAATGAAAACACCACATACTAAAACTTTTGGGACACAGCAAAAGCAATATTGAGAGGACAATTGATAGCAATAAATGCACACATCCACAAAGAAGAAAGAGCAAATATCAACACATTAATACAACATCTCCAACAATTAGAAACAGACCAGCAAAGTAAGCCTACAGGTACCAGAAGAAAAGAAGCTATAAAGATTAGAGCATAAATAAATAAAATAGAAAACAGAAAAATAATAGAGAGAATCAACAAGATAAGAAGCTGGTTCTTCAAAAGGATTAATAAAAATGGAAAGCCACTAGCAAATCTAACAAAAGAAAAGAGGGAGGAGATACAAATAACATACATAAGAAATCACATGGCTGATGTCACAACAGAACTAATGGAAATAAAAAGAATAATAACAGAATATTATGAAGATAAAAGGATAATAACAGAATACTCCAACAAATGTGAAAATCTAGAGGATTGGATACATTTGTAGACAAACACGACCCACCTACATTAACACAAAGTAAAGTAGAAAACTTGAGCAACCCTATAAAATACTTAGGAATAAATCAACCCAGAGAAACAAAAGTCCCATACAAAGAAAACTACAAAACAATACTGTTAATGAACCAAAAGAGATTTACATAAATGGAAGAATATATCATGGTCATGGATAGGAAGACTTAACATTGTGAAAATGTCAATACTACACAAAGCAATCTGCAGCTATATTGCAATCCCAATCCAGATTCCAACAATATTCTTTAAAAAGACTGAAAAAATAATCACAAACATTATATGGAGATGAAAGAGACCTTCAATAAACAAAGCACTGCTTAGGAAGAAAAACAAAGTTGGAGGTTTCTCATTCCTTGATTCAAAATTTTATTACACAGCCACAGTGGTCAAAATATCCTAGTACTGGTACAATCAATGAAAGATACATAGATCAATGGAACAGAATTGAGGACCAAGAAGTAAATCCATCCACACACAGTCAACTGATCTTTGACAAAGAGTCAAAATACATTAAATGGGAAATGATGCTGGCAAAACTGGAATTCAATTTGCAAAAGAATGAAACAAGACCAATATCTCACACTATATAAAAAACTAACTCAACATGGAGTAAAGATCTAATTGTAAGTTCCAGAACTATAAAAATCATCAATGAAAAAATATGGACAAACTTTGGGGTTCCAATACACTGCAAGAAACACACAAATGATAGAACAGATGACTGGGACATACTGAAAATTAGAAACTTATGTCCATCAAAAGATTTCACCAAAAGAATAAAAAGGGAGACCACAGAATGTGAAAAAAAATTTTTTACAATGATATATCAGACAAGAGACTAATTTCTAAAATTTACAGGAAACCACAACATCTTTATGAGAAAGAAACAATCCAATTAAAAAATGGGAACAGGACATGAACAAACACTTCACCAAAGAAGATATTCAAGTAAGCCAACATATGAAGAAATGTTCACAATGCAAATCAGAACAACAATGAGATATCATCTCACACCAGCAATAATAACGAAGTTCAAAAAAACAGAAAACGAAAAATGCTGGCAATGGTGTGGAGAGACTGGGACCCTCTTACATTGCTGGTGAGATGGTAAAATGTTTCAGCCAATTTTTAAATATGCCTTCTTCCAATCCTGATGCCACATTCTGCTTTCTTAAAGCCCAGCTTCTTGTATAATTTGCTCAGCATACAGATTGAATAAGTATGGTGAAAGGATACAACCCTGGCACATAGCTTTCCTCATTTTAAGCCATACAACAGCCCCTTGTTTTGTTGGAATGACTGCCTCTTATTCTATGTATAGATTCTGCATGAGCACAATTAAGTGTTCTGAAATTTCCATTTTTTGAAATGTTATGATCCACATAGTCAAATGCTTGCATAATCAATGAAACATAAATGAATATCATTCTGGTATTCTCTCAGCCAAGATCTAGCTGATATCAACAATGATATCCCTCATTCACATCCTCTTTTGAATCTGGCTTGAATTTCTGGCAGCTTACTGTCAATAAACTGCTGCAACCATTTTTGAATGATCTTCAGCAAAATTTTACTTGTGTGTGATATTAATGATATTGTTGGGTAATTTCTTTGTAACAAGCACAGATATAAATCTCTCCCAGTCATTTGGCCAGGTAGCTGTCTCCCAAATTTCTTGGCATAGAATAATAAGTGCTTATAGGGCTGCAACTGTTTGCTGAAATATTTCAATTGAAACTCCATCAGTTTCTGGGAACTTGTTTATTCACTGATGCCTTCATTATAGCCATTGGGGAAGAATTCCACACAAACAGAGGATTGGTAACAATGAAGAAAGCCTTCTCAAATTTACAAACCAGTGTGGCTCTAGGGTGAGGGGATGAAGTAAAGAGGGTATGAAGTAAAGAGGAAGAAAAGAGGTTAAAAGGGAAGTGTCAAGTCAGGAGGAAAGGAAAACACCATTTATGAAGCCCCTCTTTATTGTTCTCACACATTCAGTCTCCTGACTTCTCACATCCTCACAATTGCTCTGGACTGACAGATGGGGCTCTGGAACTCATCCAAAGAAAGGCTTAATAAGGGATGAGGCCAACCTAAAACCCACATCCATCTCATTTCACAGTCAATTCATTCCCTTATAAACTGATTTGATTGACTTTATTTTTTTAAAAACTGGCATCTAGTACAAGATGTCAGGCAGGACTTTGAGATTAGAGGAGTTCAGGAGGTGATGTGGAGAAGCTGATTGGTGACCCGAGATTGAACCCAGAAAGTCACAGGCCCCAGCATCCAGGAAGACAGTTCTGAATACCACTTAGGCCCCTGATGTTCCGATTACAATTTGATGGGGCTGGAGATTTTGCTCAGTTGGCAAAGCAGGGTTAGCTTAGATGGACCCATCAGCATTCCAGATCTCCTTGGGAACTCAGCCATTTCCCAGGAAATGCTCTGATCAGCAGTAAACTGGGCATGGATTCTAAGGGGTTGGAAGGGATGATTCTAAAATCAATGCTTATTAGAGAGGAGAGCCTTCCTTTGTTTCTACATCTCTCTCAAAGTTCTTCTGTGTCTAAACTTGGCTTTAAATGTAGAGTAGGAGATCTAATAATAATCTTTAAAGTGGGATCTGTGGATTCCATAAGAAATCAAATCAGGATTGTTTAAGAGCCTATCCCCAGGCTTCACAGACGAAGATTTCTAGTCAAAAGTCCAGGAAATGAGCTTTTAAAAAATAAGTGCAAATTCCAACCTGTCTGGAGGGGGTTGATAAAAGGTGAGGGGAAAAGGACTTCTGTGGTTCAATAAGGAATGGTTGTCATCAGGTCTGACAGTAAGTGTTAGATTTTGCAGACCAGGAGCCGAGATCCCTGGAACCATCAAGGGAGAAAAGCGAAGTGCAAGACCCTGTCCAGGGAAGCAGTGACACTAGGGATGGAGGTAGATATGATAACATGGACAGAAGGAGCAGCTGGGGACTCTGGACTCATGGAGGGAGAGGGGCTGTGTGCTGGTGGCTGGTGGGCAGGCTTGTGGGGTGTACTCTTTGGTTGTTTGATGATTCATGCAGAGGATTGTGATTATTGCAATGAAACAAAATATGATAGAATTAATGTAAAGATAATATTCACCCATGTAAACTGACACATAATTCACAATAAAATCGTTTAAAAAAATAAGTGCAAAACTTATCCAGAGAAGCGGAGACATCAGAGATGGAGGCAGAAATGTGAACATGGATAGAGGGATTCATTGGAAGTGAAAGACTAAGAGATTGCAGTCAGGAGGAAGATTTGTAGAATGTGCACGTGCCCTTTGGTGGTGTAAATTACTATATATGCCTGAGTCTTTAGAAAAAAAAAAAAAAAGCTACAGTGAATAGAGAGGAACACTGGTAACTGATGATACATGGAGGGGATTATAATCATTGTAATGAAACAAGGTGTATGATTTGCTGAATGTAAAACTGATGATCTACCCTGTAAACTCTCACTCAATCCACAATAAAAAAAAAACTTAAAAAAAAAAAGGTGCAAAAGTAAACCAAAGATGCATGAAAACAATTAGTCAAAAGGACTAGTGGACCACATGAACCCCAATCCCATCCCTGGGACCAGAAGAACTAGATGGTACCTGGCTACCACTGCTGGCCACTCTGAAAGGGATCACAATAGGATGTCATGGATAAAGTGGGAGAAAAATGTGAAAAAAAAAAAAAAAAGCAAACAAAAAAACACAAAATAATAAGAGACTCGGCTTATTGGTTTGATAGAGAGTGATGGAATCCCAGAGAACATGGCCCTTGGATGCCATTCAGCCCGACGATTGACTTCACCTGTGTAACTCAACTTTCAGCCTGAAACAATAAGTAGGCTGATACGGTAAACAATAATATCAGGGAGGTATACCTTGCTTACAACACTCAGCCACACAAGACCACGAGGGCAGCATATGCTAAGGGAGAAAGCTCAGAGGCAAGAAGGGTAGGGAAGAAGGAGGAATGTAAACTGGAAACACAGGGAAGAAATGAAAAGAGTGCTGTTACATTGTGTGGAATGCAATCAATGTCATGGAACAAAATGTGTATAAATCATATGAAAACCCAAGCTGCTCTGTAAAATTTCACCCAAATCACTAAGAAAAAAGTAAAAATAAGTGTCCAGGTGATTCTCCCTCAGGTATTTTGCTTAAAGACCCCTGGTGTTAGATAATCACTAGCTAGAAGTTTTATTCAAAATATAAATTCCCTGGACATCTTGAATTTTAATTGCTAGTGGAAGGCAGAGTGTTCCTCATTTTAAAGAGGCTTCCCAATTGGGAGTCTGCTTCTGCTGAATCTCATAAGGCTAATTTGGGGATATGTTCATGAGAAATCACAAACCCAAAACCTGAATGTGGCATGAGAAAGAAACAGGTAATTGAGAATGGACGTTAAATAATAAACAAGGAGCTCTGGTAGCGTAGTGGTTACAAATTGGTCTGCGAACTTCAAGGTCAGCAGCTGGAAACTACCAGCTGTTCTGCAGGAGAAAGATGAGACTTTCTGCTCCTGTAAAGATTTACAGCCTCAGAAACCCCTGTATAGGGTCGCTATTAGTTGGAACCGACTCCACAGCACATAATCACCACCACCACCACCAATAACCAAGAATAGTAACGTGTTAAAGACTTCACAGCAAGTCTTCATAAAATTTAAAATTTCTCCTGTATGAATGCCACAATGAATTTGCCTTCTACTTATCCTTGGCTTCCCCTAGCACAATTTATTTTGCACATATGAGATGTTCAATAAATATCTGTTGAATTGATTTGAATTTATTCCCCTTTGGAGATCCATACTTTCAACAATTGTGTGTGTTTTCTTTACTGGTGGTGTTTGGACAAACATGTATGTGTGTATACAGGTAGGAACAGAAGAAATAGTGGTAAAGGAAATAGGTTTAGTAAAGGAAACAAACAACAACATAAAACATTGCCTTCTACCTGATTCTGACTTATAGAAACTCTATAGAACAAAACAGAACTGCCCATAGAGTCTCTAAGACAATAATTGTTATGAAAGCAGACTAGGCACATCTTTCTCCTGTGGAACAGCTGGTGGGTTCAACTGCCAGTCTTTGGGTTAGCAGTCAAGCATTGAACCACTAACAAACAGGGCTCCTTTGAATAACGGAAGGAAGATAAAATGCAGTGAGTTACTGAGTATGCGTAATCTGTATGTTGCGGAAAACTAACTTCAAGTTTAATTTTGGTTGACTTCCTCTCTTGCCCCAGGATCTTAAACAGGCTACTTTCATTTCTCTATTTCAGCCCCCTTTTTTAAGGAATATGTCTTGTTGGGATTATTTTAAGAAGTAAATAATAAAAGATTGGAAAGCACCTTTTCCTCTTAGTCATAGTTATATGGAAGAGAATTTCCAACATCTAAGTCACTTCAGTGAGAGAAGCAGAGTTTCTGTCTTGTTTTCTCCTGCCATAAACTCACTCCCCTGCCACTGTGTCGTGTTTGACTCATAAGGACCCAATATAGGATTTTCAAAACTATAAATCTTTAGGGTAGCAGATGTTGTTGTTGTTAAGTGCCGTCGAGTCGATTCCGACCCATAATGACCCTATATAGGGTTTTCAAGGAGCAGCTGGTGAGCTTGAACCACTGATGTTGCAGTTCAAATGACTTTGCAGTCTGACGCATTAGCCTCTTCTTTCTCCTGTGGAGCAGCTAATAGGTTTGAACTGTGGACTTTGTGGTTAGTAGTTGAGTGCTTACCTATAGAGCCACCAGGGCTCTTTTTCTATAAACTGTCGTTAAGTGCTGACAAGTCAGTTCCGACTCATAGTGACCCAGTATAGGGTTTCCAAGGAGCAACTGGTGAGTTTGAACTGCTGACCTTGTGGTTATCAGTCTATTACTTACCCTATAGAACCAATAAACTAGAAGTGATTAATTTAGAAAATGTTTTCTTTTTTTTTTAATTTATTATATGCTGGAAGTTTTGGTAACTTCTGAGTAAGAAATAACACACAGTTATTATGCACTATTGTGGGAGAAGCTGGGGAGCTAAGGATCAGAAATGGAAGTTGGCGGGTCAGAGAAATGCCACTGAAGTACTGGCACAGGTGGACATGTTGAAATAAAGTAGTCTGGAAAGCCAGGAACTTCCAGTTGCTAGAGTGGAATCACATTGACCACCTGGAATTGCTATTGATTAGCAAGACCTGCTCTTGAGAAAAAGAGTTGGCTATGGAGGAGGGAAGGGCAAGGACAAGTAAGAGTCATGCCTGTCTCCCAGTATGGAGCAATGGCATGCTGGGATATGCCAGTCCTGCTGTATCTTTCATTCACTGCATTTAACTTGATAACCTTCAGACAGTAATGGTTCCAGTTCGGCTTTTGCCTTTCAAATCTCATGCAACTTTCTCTCTTTTAAACTCTAACCCAATCATGGAGTCCTAGTGTGGCACTATAGGCTAAGCACTGGACTGCAAGGTCCGTTTCAACTGCAACGTTAGTAGTTCAAGCTCACCATCCCAGTCACTCCTAAGAAACCCTATACAAGGTCGCTGAGTCAGAACCAACTCAATGGTACTTAACAACAACACTATCAAGCATCTTTATCTTCATCTGGTCGAATTCTAGTTAGCTAGCCATCCAAGCTAGATCAAATAGGTACCAGCTGCAAGTTTGGGAGCTCACGCACACCTTTCTGCACCTCAGACCAGCTGGCTGCTTCACTCTCAGACCTAACCCTCAGTGGCTAGGTCAGTGACCATGGCTGTGCCCATTTTTTAAGTTGGTTTGTTTGTCTTTTTCTTGTGGAGGTGTTGTAGTTTTCTGTAAATTTATAGATATTAGTTCCTTGTCTGATATGCCATTGCAAAATTTTTTTCCCAGTCTGTGGGTTTCCTTTTTATTCTTTTGGTGAAATCTTTTGATGTGCATAAGTTTCTAATTTTTAGAAAGTCCGAGTCACCTATTTTATTTTGTCTTCAACTATTTGTGTGTTTTTTGCAATATTTGATCGTGTATGTATTCGAAGTATTAGAGTCCCTAAGTTTGTCCAGATTTTTCCATTGATGATCTTTATAGGTCTAGGTTTTACATTTAGTTCTTTAATCCATGTTGAGTTTATTTTTGTATATGGTGTGAGATGTGCATCTTGTTTCATTTTTTTTTTGCAAGTCAATTTCCAGTTTTTCCAGCACCATTTATAGAAGAGACTGTCTCTTCCCCATGTAAAGTGTTTTGGCTATTTGTCAAAGATCAATTGACTGTACGTGGATGGATTTACTTATGGGTTCCCAATTCTGTTCCATTGTATTCTTTCATTTTTGCAAATCTTTTCTGGTTTCTTGCAGTAGTGTTTTGTAGTTTTCTTTGTATAGGTCTTTTGTTTCTCTAGTTAGATTTATTCCTAAGTATTTCATTGTTTGGGTGGCTATTGTAAATGATACTGTTTTCCTGGTTTCCTTTTCAGAGCTGTCTTTTTTAGTGTAAAGGAATACAACTGAATTTTGGTTGTTGATCTTGTATCCTGCCACTTTGCTGGATCTTTCAATGAATTTCAATACTTTTCTTGCCTGAGTCTTTGGGATTTTCTATGTATAGGATCATATTATCTGTTGACTTGATTTTTTTATATGATGTGAGATATGGGTCTTGTTTTATTCTTTTGTAAATTGATTTCACAAATGAACAAAGCAAAAATATTTGGTGTAAACATACAAAACAAAACAAAAATATATTCATTTAAATGTGCAAAGGGCACATTCTGCAAGCCAAGTCTCCTGCCTGCAGGAACACATCGTTACTCAGTTCATGGGCCCAGAACCCAAAGCTGCTCTATCTCTCCATGCCACCACCTCTGCCATGGCCTCTGCTGTTGCCAATTTTTTAGGTAGGGATCTCATGCTCTTCATTCTTAATGGTCCTGGAATCATCTGTTCCTGAAATGAAAGATTAACTGCTCACCCTTTTTAGTTATACATCTTCTATAATTACAGCTGTGAGAATCACAAATAATCCTGCTAACAATTACTCACGATTGAATCATAAAATGCTAGCATCATCATTCCCACCCCTTACACCAGATTAATCTGGAAAAGAGGAAATCTACTTAACCATCATCTTAATGATGGATTTTAAAATCAGATTTCAATTTAGGAGGCATAGAATGTTTGTCTTTCAACTTGCTTGCTACTTGCTATGTAAAAAAAAAAAAGTAAAATATCTCACTAAGCTCTGTTTGAACCAACTACACATCTTTCTGTCAATCTCTGCTTGTTGTTGCAGCTACTGTTGAACCAGCCCCTGACTCCTGGAGAGCCTGTGCCCAATGTAACAAACCGCTGCACAGTCCTGCTCCATCCCCATGATTGGTTGTTCAATGGACCATTATGATCCAAAGGGTTTTAGCTGATTTTGGGAAGTAGAATCACCAGACATTTCTTCTTATGTCTGTGTTGGTCTGAAAACTGTTCAGCATCACATTATGCAAATCTTTTCAAGCTCCCATGAGGTCTATCTCATAGATGGTGAGAATTCTACCACTGAACCAACCAGTCTTCCTCATTCGCCCACCCATACCAGATTCCCACCAGATTTGCAATAGATACAAACCTGTGATAAAGTCACAAGCTCTGAGCTTTCTCAGAAAACTTTAGTCTTGAAGGATTTACCTTAACTTCTTAAATTAAGGTCATTGGTTTACAAATAACAGAATTCCCAGACAACTAGCTTAAACCAAAAGGGGGATTTGTAATAAGGATCTTGGCTTATCTCAGGAAACTCAAAGGTAGGAATATAACCTGCCCTCACCCAGAAACTGAAACCAAAACTTGGAAAGTCATAGGCACTCCACTCTTCATCTCCTTTCTGCTTCTCCCTGTAAGCTGGAGTTCACTGTTCATCTAATATAAGATGGAATGTGACTGTCCCTCTTGAGTTTCAAATTATAATTTGAAGTACATGGAGACTGCCTTTCATTCCTAATACCAGATTTTCATGGGGCAGAATCTGATTGGTTAAACTTGGGTCTAATGTCTTTCCCTGGTCCAATCAACTTGGTTTTAATGGAGCAGAGAGTAAATACAAATATGACAACTAAGACCATCTGCGTGGATAGGGGAGGATCCTTCCTAGATACAGGAAGAGGGGAAGATCATAGGTTTTGGGGATATTTCCAAGGGAATCAGCATGTACTTTATTTATTTGTAGAGGATACAAGGTTAATTAAATGTCAGTCAAGTGTACAGAGAGAAATGACTTCATGGAAAGACTCCAAAAATCAAACCTACCCTTTAGCTTCCCTACAGAGGCTGCAGGAAAAGCAGAGCTGATGCAAAGTCAGAAACTAAAAATCTGAGCATGGGGAGAACTTTAATTAAGTCAAGATCTACTAAGTAAAGTATGTAGTATTGTCTTCCCTCCCAAAATTCCCCCTCCTTCCTTGATGTTATAGCTCTAATTTGTACAGATCTCTACCCTCCTTTACTTGGCCATGTGCTTCTATGGGTGCTAGCTATTTTTTAATCCCCTGAGATGAATCAAGATGGTTCCATCTATTTGTCAGTGATTGATTTAGACTTGGGCAGGTAACATATTCCTGCTAATGAGACATGAAGGAAAGTCTTCTAGGAAAGATTTCCTTACTCACAATAAAGATACAGAGGAATAGGTGCTATTATTTCTTCTTTAAGTGTCAGGATACATATACTCTTGGAACTGCTGCAGCTATTTTGTGACTATGAGGAGAGCTAACCTAAGGAAACAAAGAGAGAGAAATGGAAAGCTAGAAAATGGGAAGACCTGAGACAATGGTAGCATCATCTAAGCATGAATTAAACATTTTGGATTGATTCTTCTGGAATTATCTATATCTAGCTTCTTGTGTGAAACAAGTTTTCTTAATGTTTAATCCACTTTGAGTTGATTTTCATTCAATTGTTGCTAAAAGCATCCTATCTAAAATAAGAGGAAGTAGTGGTGCTAGAGTCCTGGTGTGGCGCTGTGGGTTAATGAGCCAGACTGTAAAGCCATTTGAACTGCAAGATCAGTGGTTCAAGCTCACCAGCTGCTCCTCGGAAACCATATATGGGGTCGCTATGGGTTTGAATCAACTCAACGGTACTTCACAACAATAATAACAGTAGTGCTGTAGAATAAGGACTGGACAGATAACCACAAGATTAATGGTTCAAACCAGTCACTCTTTGGAAACCTTATACAGAGTCACTATAGGTCAGAACTGACTCAGTGGCACTTACAACAACAACAAGACTGAAAAACAATCAGGCCAGATTCTACATAAAAAATAAGGAGTCAAAATAGAGTCAGCTTTCTCAATAATCCTGGAAGCTAAATGACAATAGATCTTTGTCTCAACATTATGAAAGAAAATGTTTTTCAATACATAATCTGTTGTTGTTGTTGTTAAGTGCCATCAAGCAAGTTTCAACTTAGAGTGACCTTGTAGAGGGTTTCTAAGGAGAGATTGGTGGATTTGAACTGCCAACCCTGCAGTTAGCAGTACAGTGCTTATCCTATTGTTGTTGTTAGGTGCCATCGAGTTGGTACTGATTCATAGTGACCCTTTGCACAACAGAACAAAACACTGCCTGATCCTGGGCCCACCCTACAATGTTGCCACACTTGAGCCCACTGCCACTGCCACTTTGCCAATCCATCTCTCTGGGGGTCTTCCTTTTTTTCTCTGACCCTCCTCCTTACCAAACATGATATCCTTCTCCAATGACTAGTCCCTCCTGACAATATGTCTGAAGTATGAGAGACAAAGTTTGGCCATCCTGGCCTCCTAGGAGCACTCTGGCTGCACTTCTTCCAACACAGATCTGTTTGGGCAGCCCATGGCACTTTCAATATTCTCCTCCAACATCATAACTTAAAAGCATCAATTTTTCTCAGTCTTCCTGATTCACTGTCCAGCTTTCACATGCATATGAGGTAACTGAAAATACCGTGGCTTGAGTTAGGCACACCTTAGTCCTCAAGCTGATGTCTTTGCTCTTCAACACTTTAAAAAGGGCTTGTGCAGCAGATTTGCCCAGTGCAGTAAGTTGTTTGATTTCTTGACTGCTGCTTCCATGAGTGTTGATAGTTGATCCAAGAATGAAGTCCTTGACAACTTCAATCTTTTCTCCATTGATAAGAATGTTGTTTGTTGGTCCAGTAGTGAGGATTTTTGTTTTCTTTACATTGAGATGCAATTCATAGAAATTATCACTCAAGTATGGAGTTCTGGTAGCGTAGTGGTTACGAATCTGGCTGCAAACCACAAGGTCAGCAGTTTGAAGCTACCAGCTGTTCCATGGGGAAAAGATGAGGCTTTCTGCTCCTGTAAAGATTTACAGCCTCAGAAACCCTGTTACAGGGTCTCTGTAAGTGGGAACCGACTCCCTGGCACATAACCACTACCACTATGAAAGTAAAATAAGAATATTTTAATAAACATTTAGCAATTTGCAGATTAGGCAGACGCACTATACAGACCCTCTACAACAAAGATATGGGAGACAAAATAAAACAAACAGAGATGAAAATACTGGCACCCTGAACTTCAGAAGAAAGCTTAGAGTGGTGGCTGGAGTGCTTGCTGGGAATAGAGGCTGCACAGGGACAGCGAGAGGGGGAGACTGACTCTTCTTTCACCTTTTCTTCCTCAGAATCATTTTCTGGCTCTTTATCTTGGTTATTTGTTTGAGGTATTCTCTCTCATTTTTTCATGTGAGCTAAAATTTTCTATTGTCTTTGGGACATTGTGGGGTTGTTGTATTTGTAAAAGCAAACAGTGCACTTGTTGGACCCAGAGTAGAGAAATTACTGGTGGGGCCTTGCAATTCAAGGAGTTCTTGATGTGGTTGTGGAAGGGATATGACAGGAGAGTTCCTAGATGGAGTTCCTATTGGCCTCAGTATTATCTGTAAGTTCAGGGCACTCAGTCTGGAAGTTGTCCAAGGATGCCCTTGATGCAGTTGGTTTCAGTGTCTGTTAGGACCACAGGGATGCTGAGGGCAACATGACTGGTTGAATGCTGGTCTGATGGCTTTGCAGGTTTCATAGGTCTGGAGCCAAGCCCACCTGAATCCAAGCACCAAAGCATCACATTAAAGTAGCAAAGCCAGCCCCTACTCACACTAGCATGGCTCCAAACCCCCAGGAAGCAGAGTCTGTGCTGGGGATGGATGAGGGTGGGAACTGGCCACATGGCTAGTTAACAGCAGACTGTGGGGAAAAGAAGAAATGGCACCTTTTCAGTTTCCCATGTAAATCTGTTCTACAATGCTTCCCTCTGTTGCCAAAGATACTCATGAGATGGTTAAGCTACATGTGGTCAACTGTTTATCAATCAGTCTTCCTCTCTCACTGCCCCTACTTAGCATCTCCTCCCAGCAAGCACTTCAATCCACCTCTTTAATTCTGACAAAATTTTCATCTGTGTCTGTTTTAGTTTGTCTCTCATATCATTGTTTTAGATGATCCATGTAGTACGTATTCCTCACCCACCATCTTGCCAGAAGTCTTTTTTTTCTCATGGAAAAAATGTCATCTTTATTATTATTTACTTTTTCTACCCACTGTGTATAGAGTGAAGGTCCACACAGCAGACCATCAGTTCCATACTCAATATACCACATATCCCACTTTGCCACATGGTAGCAATTCCCCTATATACCAACAGCCAAGAGCATTCACCTCCATTCACTTCAACCACCACAATCCATGTGTCTCCTGTCTTCCCCACTCCTCCCTGCCAATGTCCTTCCCTCTGCACACTGCCTGCTCTGTCACCCATGCCTACATGCGTCCACCCTCAAGTCTGTGAACATCAAGTCCTGTAACCACAATAGCCTATCTCCTCCATCAAGAAAACCCCTTTTTTTTGGCTGACTTCCCACTTTTATAAATATGGTGTACTTCTCCAGGGACTGGTCCCTCCTAAAAATATGTCCAAAGTATGAGAGATGAAGTCTGATCATCTTGGCTTCTAGAAAACATTCTTGTTGTACTTCTTCCAACACATATTTATTTGTTCTTCTGTCAGTCCATGGTACCTTTAATATTTTTTGTTCCATGGTACCTTTAATATTTTTATCCAACAACACAACTCAAATGCATCAATTCTTGAACATAAATTTCTACATTAGTACTTTTACATAAAATTTCTACATAAATACACAGCAAAATGACAGCAATCAATTCACACCTATCAGTAATTATACTGAATGTAAATGGATTAAGTGCACAAGTCAATAGACAGAGAGAGTAGCAGGATGTATAAGAAAAGAGTATCTTTCAATATGCTGTCTACAAGAGACACACCTTACACAAAAAGACAAAAATCGACTAAATATTAAAGGACAAAAAATATATATCAAGCTAATAGCAATAAAAAACAAGCAGAACTGGCAATATTAGTCTCTGATAAAGTAAACTTTAAGGCAAAAACAAGCATAAGGGACAAAGAAGGACATTTTATCACAATGAAATGATCAATTGAACAAGAGGATATAATGATAAAGTATCGATGCTCCCAATGAAAAATCCTCAAAATACATAAATCAAATTAATAGAACTGAAGAAAGAAATAGACAACTCTACAATAATAGTAGACTATTTTAATATACCAATTTCTATGAAGAAAAGAATAACTAGTAAGAAATTCAACAAAGTCATAGAATAAGTAAACAACACAATCAACCAACTTACCCTCATAGATATATATAGAAATTCAACCCAATGACAACACAATATACATTATTTTCTAGTGCACATTGAACATAGACCATATATTAGGCCCACAAAGTAAACCTCAAAAAATTTTAAAACATCTTAGATCACAGCACTATAAAATTAGAAATCCACAAGAGAAACATCAAGGGTTCAGGGAAAGGTAGAATCTCCACTGAGTGATTTCCAACCTGTCTAGACGGGACTGGTGAAAGATGGTGATAAGACTCTTGTGGTTCAATAGTGAATAATTGCTATCAAAACTGATTGTGAATGCTGCAAATGTAAAGGTAGACATTTTGTAACAAAAGGAGGGGAGTGCTTGATTTTGCAGTCCAGAAGCGGAGGACCCTGGGACCATCAAGGGAGAAGAGTGGAGTGCGGCACCCTATCCAGAGAAGCAGCCATGCCAGACATGGAGGCAGAGATGATGACTTGGAGAGACTAGGGACTCTGGACTCAGGGAGGGAAAGGGGCTGTGAGCTGAGAGCAACCGAGGGGCAGACTTGCAGGTTGTTTGAATGGTTGTATATTCCTGAGTGTTCAGTGTACATCCAAAAATACAAAAACAAAAACAACAGAAGGAATTGAAGCAAATGCTGTTGAGTGCTTGGAGGGGATTGTAATCATTGCAATGAAATGACATGTGATAGGATGAATGAAAAGCTGATGTCCTCCCATGTAAACTATAACTTAATTCACAACAAAAACTTAAAAAAAAAAAAAATGAACAGAGGAGGACATGAACAGACACTTCACTAAAGAAGACATTCAAAAAAATCAACAAATATATGAAGAAATGCTCAAGATGAATATTCATTAGAGAGATTCTAATCAAAACAACAATGAGATATCATCTTATCCCCCACATTGATAGCAAAGTTCACAAAAACAGAAAGCAACAAATACTGGTAAGGATGTGTTGAGACTGGGACCCTCCTACATTGCTGGTGAGACTGTAAAATGCAACCATTGTTGAAAATGGTATGACACTTCCCGAAAAAGTTAGAAATACTTTGTGACCCAGTTGTCTTTCTACTTGGTGTATGTTCTCAAGAAATGTGAGCTGTGACATGAATATATATATGCATATCCATGTTCATTGCAGGACTATTCACAAGAGCAAAAAGAAAAAGATAACTTAAGTGCCCATCAATGGAAGAATGGTTAAAATGTTGTACTAACAATGGAATACGACACAACATTGAAGAATCTGTGAAACACCTCATAACATGGATAAACCTGCAGGACACTCTGCTGAGTGAAATTAGTTAATCACAAAAGGACAAATATTGTATATTTGTCCTGGGATGGGAAGGAAGAAAAAATGAAAAAATAAATTTTTCAAGAAAATGTACCTACACTTAGCTCTTTCTAGAAATCTACTACGGAATGTGCTTCTTCAAGATGAAGGAGTAAACCAAGAAAGAGGAAAATATGGAAGCCAGAAAGTTAGACCTCTATCACAATAGGTGAAGAGCAGCCCAAAGATGATAACTAAAGCGAAGACTTTGAGGGCACTTCTATAAAGGGGCAGAATACAAGGCTCCAGAAGAGAGTTCTTTAACAAGATGAAACTTACAAAATATCTGATGCATCTGAAGTTGAGAAGAGTTTTAAAACACTGGCAGTATAAAGCAGAAACAGCCTAAGTCCCAATCAATGAATGAATAAATAAACATAATGTGGTACATGCATACATGGAATACTACTCAGCTACACAGAGAAATGAAGCCCTGAAGTATGTTGCAGCACAGATAAACTTTGAAGGCATTGTTGCTATTATTAAGTGCCGTTGAGTCGGTTCTGACTCATAGCAACTCTGTATAGGGTTTCTAAAGAGTGACTAATGGGTTTGAACCACTGACCTTGTGGTTAGCAGTTCAATGCTTATCCTACAGTGCCGAATCATTATACTGAATGAAATAAGTAAATCACAATAGGACTAATACTGTATGACCTCTCTTACATGAAATGACAAGAATGGGTAAACATCTAGAGACCAATGGTCATTCGTGATTAGCTGGGGTGGGAAGTAATGATCTTTTGTCTATAGTGATGGAGAAATTACCATAGATTATGGATAATCCTCATATAGTTTATATAACTGATATTACTAAATTATATACCAGAAAGTAAGGACAAAAATCACAAATGTCGTACGATATATATTACAACATCAGCAACCTAAAAAAAGGGGGATGCGTTTGCTGAAACTCACTATGTAAATACTTCATGGGATTTGTTCTCTAGTTTCAAAGTCATAGGGTCAGGGTTTCCTGGTACTATCCAGCCAATTAGCCTAATACTGTTTTTAGAATTTCTGTTCTACCCCCACCTCCTACCCCCTAGTTTAGTAAGTAGTACCTTGGGTCTTAAAAACTTGTAATTGGCCATCCAAGATACAATAAATTCTGTCTATTTGCCTGAGCAACAGAAGAAGGATAGCCAGGAATCAAAGATGGAATTGGATTAAAGGTCTAGTTGCCATCATGAACTGTGTGTTTACTTCCTTTACTATAAAATCACAACTGGATAGACTCTGGGTACCATTGCTAAACTTTTACTCACAGATTCAATAGATGAGTCCTGGTCAAAAAGAGGAAATTTTATTATAGAATTCAGAGTTACTAGACACGTTGAGCTTAGTGGTTACGAATTGGGCTGCGAACAGCAAGGAAGGTCAGCAGTTCAAGACTACCAGCTGTTCCTCGGGAGAAAGATGAGGCATTCTACTCCCATAAAGATTTACAGCCTCGGAAACCTTGTACAGGATCGCTGAGTTGGAACCGACTCCACGGCACACAGCCACCACCACCAGACATGTTGAAGCTAGAAGAATCCTTGAATCTCTGGTCTTGAGAGAATTTTCAACTTTGAGCTGAAACAATGCCCTAAAGTCATCTTCAAACTAAATATCAGTTTAACTGAATTAGTAAAGAATGTTTGCCTACAGCATTGCACTGTTTTCAAGAATTATCTACATCAGATTAAATTGACAGCATTGATAGGGCAGTAAGTCTAAGTCAATAGTGATAAACCAATATGGGGAGAGATAGAATGGTGATATAATGCAAAGAATGTAACCCTATCATTGATCTGTACATGTAACTTTTCTGAATGGATGTATGATCTGCAGCATATATTTTTACCAAAAATAATAAATATTTTTTTAATTGACAGAGGAAATGGGGACTTATGTAAAAAAGAAAAAATTAAATTAATATGCTACTTGGCTCAACTTTGAATAACATTTACATGAATATTAATCTGTGTAAAATTATGATATAATTTTACTGTCAGGATGTGTAGATAGAAAGTATGTATGTATATATACATATAAATAAATAAATGTGTGTGTGTATATATATATATCCTGGTGTGGCGCTGAGGAATGATGCAAGGTAGGTGGTTCAAACTCACCAGCCAATCCTCACAACACTATGTAGGATCACTATAGGTCAGAACCGACTCCACAGCACTTTACAACTCTCTCTCTCTCTCTCTCTCTCTCTCT
>NW_006408627.1:6860409-6866669 GCF_000296735.1 Chrysochloris asiatica
CATTCCCTGGAGAAGGACATCATGCTTGGTAAAGTGGAAGGACAGGAAAAAAAAGAGAAGGATTGGCACAGTGACAGAAACAATGGGCTCAAGCGTAGCAGCAATTATAAGGATGCCAGAGGACTGGGCTGTGTTTTGTTCTGTAGGGTCGTTATGGGTAGGAACTGACTCAATGGCACCTAACAATAACAAGTACCTGTGAACATACACTTACATACACACATAGACTCACATTATATGAAGCATGGTGTTTCCAAAGTATAAGCACTGGTCTGCAAATTACAAGGCCAGTGGTCCGAGTTTACCAGCCACTCCTCCAGAAAAAGATATGCAGAGATTTACAGCCTCAGAAACTCTATATAAAGTCACTATGATTATATATATTATATATATGTTCCAAAGCACACAGTAGCAGCATATATATAATATATATAACCTATATAGGGTTTCTGAGGCTGTAAATCTTCATGAAAGCAGAAAGTCTCATCTTTCTCCTGAGGAGCATTTGGTGAATTAGAACAGCTGACCTTGTGGTTTGCAGCTCAACGTATAATTTACTATGCTACTATGGCTCTCTGTCTATATGTACATGCTTGCATATATGGAAGAGTCCTGGTGTGGCACTGTGGGTTAATGTGCTGGACTGCAAAGTCAGTTTGAACCAAAAGATCGGAGGTTCAAGTTCACCACAAGCTCCTCGGAAACCCTATACAGCATCACTATGGGTTGAATCAATTCAACAGCACTTAACAATCCCAATAACATATATGTAGTCTCTATATATAAGTCTGTGTGTTTATGAATTATCAGTGAAAAAGTCTATAGATAATGCCTGAAATTTAAAAGTTATATAGTCATATAACATTATGTTTGGAGATATTGAGGAAAATACCAAAATAGTCACCTAACAAAAGTGGAAGTTTTTGTTTTAGAAGAGAAGAAAATTGTGACGGGCAGGGAACAGACCATATGATTTATGTAACATGTAACAATTTTTTTATTATGTAACAATTATGTAACAATGGCTTTTATATTAAAATCCTTGTTTTTCTATAGACGTGTTTAACTGTATTTAACCATGATAAAAATCAAAACATCTGTCAGACTACACAGAGAAACAATTACAAAAAGGGGATATTAAGGAGTAAAATTCTTAAGTAGAAACTTAAGATGTTTAGGTGGAAATGTGAAAATTTTATGCCAAAGGACAGGAGTGAAGGAACTTTATTGATTGAAGCAGATATGTCAAAAAGTCCCTGAACACTTTCAAAGGAGTGAGAAAAATAGAATTTGAGGATTTTCAGTGTGGGTGTCTTAGTTTCCTAGGCCTGCCGTAGCAAAATACCACTGGGTACCTTGGATTTACTTGATATGACTTTTCTATTCGAAGTCTTCTTAATTCCCACCAAGTAATTGGGTTGTTGTTGTTAAGTGCCCTCGAGTCGATTCCAACCCATAGCAACTCTGTATAGGGTTTCCAAGGAGCAGTTGATGAGCTTGAAGCACTGGCCTTGCAGTTCAAATGACTTTACAGTCTGACGCATTAGCCCACAGCACCACGCCAGGACTTTGGTGGGACCATGCAATTGGGTGGGACTATGCAACTCTTCACGGGAGCAGAAAGCCTCATCTTTTTCCAGCTGTTCTGTGGGAGAAAGATGAGTCTTTTTGCTCCCATAAAGAATTGCAGCCTCTGAAACTCTGTGTAGGGTCACTATGAGTCGGAACCGACTCTACTGTACTCAACAACAACAACATGCAAATAAGGTGTACAGAATTTATGGCTGGGATTGGTTAGTTTTGCCATCCAACTGTCCAGCTAGGTTTAAAAGCAGCCATCTCAGATGTAGGAATAGACAATCCCTGACCATCAAAAAGGAAGAGCAAGAGTGGAGTTTGAGGTTCCTCCTTTGAAAAGCTGCAGCAGCAGAGACAGCAGCAGAGGCTTTGAAATAGAGAGACAGCAGCTGAGGGCTCTAGGCCCATGAACCAAATAAAGCTCAGTGCCTATATGCAGGAGATCGACTTGCAGATTGTGACCTTTGAGCATTCACAGACTGGCTAAAAGAGCTTTGAATCACTTGCCCTAGCAGGCTAGAGGCCAAGGGCCTACAAGGCTGAGAAGACAAAGAGAAGAGTGAGGCATCTCTGCTATACAGCAAAGAAGAAGAGTTCCTAATTGGAAAACTGCTGCATCCTGAGTTGTTTTTGATACTGAATTGTAACCAGTTCATGTCTCTAGTAAACTTCATAATCATGAGTATTGTTATGAGTTTGGTGTGGTCATTGCAATGAATTCTCGAACTCAGATGCGAAGCAGAGAGGGCTGAGGGAGGGATGGTTGGTATTAGAATGAAGGTTATAGGGTGAAGGCATGTCTGACCTCCGCTTCATAGGAATCAGCCTTGGACTGATTTTGAGTTTGATTCTCCTTCCCCCTGTGAAGCATGAGGAAGTTAGACATGGCCCCCAAATCCTTTTTTCTGCCACAAAGTAGGTGAGTTTAAAGAATAGAAATGGATTGTCTTCAAGTTCTAGAAGCTACAAGTCCAAATGAAGACATCTGCCATGCTGATTCTTTCAGAGAAATTGAAGAGATAAACTGCGCCAAGCTTTTTTTCTAGCTTCTGGTAGAGATCAGAGATCCTGGGCTTGCAACTACATCTGTCTCTGTCATCACCTGGTCATTCTTCCTCCAACTCCCCCTGTCTGTTCTCCACTTTCATAAAATCATGTGCAAATTGCTGATGTCAGATGGATCTTGGCTGAAAGCAGAGAATACCAGAAAGATGTGTAGTTGTGCTTTATTGATTATGCAAAGGCTTTCTCTGTGTCAATCATGACAAACTGTGGATATCATTGTAAAAAATAGGTATTCCAGAACACTTGATTGCGTTCATGAGGAACCTGAGCAAGGAGATAATGAATGGTTTAAAATAAGGAAAGTTGTGTACCAGGGTATTATTCTTTCACCATTTTTATTCAGTCAGTATTTTGAACCAATCACTTGAGAGGTTTAGTTGTATGAAGAAAAGTGTGGCAACAGGACTGAAGGAAGACTCATTACCAGCCTGAGATATGCAGATGATACAACCTTGATTGCTGAAAGCAAAGAGGACTTAAAATACTTACTGATGAAGATTAAAGACTACAGTCTTCACTATGGATTGTATCTCAGTGTAAAGAAAACAAAAATCCTCACCACTGGACCAATAAACAACATTCTTATCAACGGAGAAAAGATTGAAGTTGTAAAAGGCTTCATTTTGTTTGGATCCACCATCAACACTCATGGAAGCAGCAATCAAGAAATCACACGACGTATTTCATTAGGCAAATCTGCTTCACAAGACTTCTTTAAAGTGTTTAAGGACTAAGGTGCATCTGACCCAAGCCATGATATTTTCAACAGACTTTTATACATGTGAAAGAATGAATAAGGAAGACTGTAGAAAAATCAGTGTATTTGAATTATGGTGTTAGAGAAGAATATTAAAAGTACCATGGACTACTAGAAGAACAAACAAATCTGTTTGAAGAAGTGCAGCTGGAGTGCTCCTTGGAAACAAAGATGGTGAATCTTCATCGCTCATACTTCAGACATATTATCAGGAGGGATCAATCCCTAGAGAAGGAAATCATGCTCAGTAAATGGAGGGTTGGTGAGAAAGAGGAAGGCCCCCAAAGAGATGATTGACACAGTGAGATCAGCAATGGGCTCAAACTGACTCCACAGCACCTAACAATAACAAGAGCAGACAAGGCTCTTAGATGAAGGACCACAGTGACTATTAATTCCCAGAAGGCATAAAGTGGAGCTGCTTACAGTGAGAGGACAGGGCCTACCAGTACGTGGTTCAAGAAGCAGGCTTTAGATTCTGACTGGACAACTACAGTGAGGCTGGCCCAGGCTGTGTTTCTTTCTGTTGTGCATAGGGTCACTCTGAGTAGGAACTGATTGATGACACCAACAACAACTCTGACTAGTTTAGGACCCATCTACTTCCAAACACAGTCACTCTACAGGTACCAGGTGTTAAGACTTCAAAATAATATTTGGGAGAATGCAATCAAGTCCACAAGAGTGAGCGTGACATAAGCAGATTAATGTACAGAAAAAAAAAAATTAGTTTAATAACAAGGTGGAGAATGGTTTATTATTGTTATTGTTAGTGTTGTTAAGAGACGTTAACAAAAAAACAACAGAGGGAACAGAAGCAAAAACTGCTGAATGGTGATGCATGGAGGGGTTTGTAATCATTGCAATGATATGAAATACAATAGGATGAATGCAAAACTGATGTTCTCCCATGTAAACTATCATTCAATGCACAATAAAAGCTTTTAAAAAACAAAACAACAACAAAACCCACATCGATTTGTTGGTCTTTTGAACTTAAGAAAAAACCCTGTTTAAAGAAAGAAAAGAAAAGAACAGTTGAGTCAGGAGTCAGTTCTCAAACCCTGTATTGAATTTCCTAGGAGTGATGGGTAGATTTGAACCGCTGACCTTGCTGTTAGCAGCCTAGTGCTCATCATACAGTGCTAGACCAGTACTTAGAGAATGGTTTGTTATTTGTTGTTGTTAGGTGCCATCGAGTCAGTACCGACCCATAGTGACTGTATGCACAGCAGAACGAAACACTGCCCGATCCTGGGCCAACCTCACTATTGTTGCCGCGTTTGAGTCCATCGATGCTGCCACTTGGCCAATCCATCTCGTTTGGGGTCTTCCTCTTTTGAAAACTAGGAACAAGAAGATCAGATAGAAAGTTTAGTGCTCATTAACCAATCACAATAGAGAGCTGGAATCAAGGCATGGCTACCAAGTTACAGAGAAGCAGAATGTCTGTGGGGAAAATGAAGATAAAGATTTGGGAAATAGTTGGATGGGGGAAGAGAGGAAGCCTCCGAGTCTCAGTGCTTCTTGTTTGTACAGTAGGGAAGGTGAAGCCTTCATCCTAGTGGTAGTGCATTTTCGTAGGAATTTCCCCAGCTCATTAGTTTAGTGGGATATAATCAGATTGGCATAATTTCTTTTATCCCACTTCCATTCCACACCTCCACTCTTGGGACTATCCAGAACACAGGTCAGATCTCTTACCACAAATTTTATTAATGGGCTTAATTAACACAAAAGTGCTGAATATTAATTCCATCATTGGTATATGGGACTGGAAAACCCCTGGAACTCCACCAAATTCCTGACATTGAGAGTTCGGATGAAGATTTTGGAGTGATTTCACAGGGCTTTTTTGTTTGATTTTTGCTGCTGAAGCATTCCTTTCTAATGTTCCCAGTGGCAATACTGCCTGCCCACAGCAAGCAAGGCATTATCTCTTTTTATCCTTATAACATCTTATTTTACAAATAAAAAGTTGAAGTAAGTAATGTTAAGGAACTTTTTGTTCATATGTTACTTAGCTGGTAAAAGCAAAGCTGGAATTCAAACCTATATCCAGTCAGAACCTAAAGTCTGGTTCTTGAATCACTAGTAGGCCCTGTCATCTCACTGTGAGCAGCTCCACTTTATGCCTTCCGGGAATTAATAGTCACTGCGGTCCTTCATCTAGGAGCCAAGTGTCTTGTCTGCTCTTGTTAGTGTGTTAGGTACCGTCAAGTCAGTTCCGACTCACAGCAGCCCTATGTACAACTGCTATGTACAAGGCCGCCCAGTTCAGCACCATCCTTACGATCATGTCTCTGTTGAGCCCATTGTTGCAGTCCTTGTGCCAATTCATTTTGTTGAGGGGCTTCCTATTTTTCACTGACCTTCCACTTTACTATGCATAAAGTACTTTTACAGGGTCTGGTCCCTCCTGATAACATGTCAAAAGTAAGTGAGATGAAATCTCGCCATCTACATTTCTGGTGTCATCATTAAATGGGTGTAAGAGTGTGGAGAATACCCGGTGACACTGTTAGAGAGAGTGAGACCAAAATAACTGTCTATATAATTTTTATGCAATATTTTAGCATAAATTTATTAGTTTTTATTAAACACACACACACAAGCAAAAACAATCCTAAGGATGTCTTACAGGCTGGGAAGACCCGCAGGTGTTGTCTCAGTGCCAGATTGAAACAGGATGGCTTACTTGTCTTAAGAAGCTACTTGTTCAAGGGCAGAAAATAGGTGTGACTAGCAGCAGATTTGAAAAGCAGTTTCTCTTCACAGCATCTCTTTTCACAGCATCTGATAAGCATTCTGACCCACCATGGCAGGTGTTGTTATGTGCCGTGGAGTCAGTTCCAACTCA
>NW_006408627.1:6867379-6869179 GCF_000296735.1 Chrysochloris asiatica
GCCTAGGTGAATGGGCTGCACCTGGAAACAATTTAGGCAGGGCAGTTCTTTTGTTCTTAGAACAGAGACCGGGGAGCCACACAATTTACTTTGAATGAATTCTCTGAGGGAAGACTTTGCCTTTTTGGAATTTTACAGTTTCGGCTTTTAGGAAAATATCACATTTATCTGTGGACATCAGGGCTCATGTATGAAATTAACTGAATGCTAAGATGAAAAACAGTTTGCCATGTCTGCCAGGTGGCTAGAGTCTGTTCCTCAGAGCCTGGGGCCTGTATGGTCTGCAACACTTGGGCCCAGAGAGCCTCGAACTCCTGACCGGGTCTGCACGGTCTGCAACAGTACGTTATATTGTGTTCATCATAAATAGATATATTCTTCTCTCCCAGATGACTGTAATTGCAAGATAGAGCTTGCTTTGACATCAGATGGCAGTATGATAGTATGTTACTACCCTTCTGTGGATGTTCTATATGAGCACACACAAGCTATCCCTCAACCAGATCCTGTGCATAATAATTAAGAAACACATGATCAAGTGCTGAAAACCAGAGTAGAAGTAAAGGATGAGCCCCTTGAGCCAGGACCCATGATAGAACAACTTAGCAAAGTGTTTTTTACTACTAAGCACCCTTGGTATCCTCTTGGGCTGTTATCACAGACTTCATAAGAAACTGAATCTTTCAAAAGATAATTTCAAGATTCTCATTAGGAATCAAACAGAAATGCTATCCTTTGTCTCATTTGCCACTTGAGAAAATACAATCTGGTATAGACACTACTGTGTTACATAATAAAATAATAATAACAAAATACCTTTTCTTATATGAAAAAAAAGGTCCTATAGTTAATCATAATAATTAAAACATTTTTTGCAAGCCCAGCTTACATGTATCAGTACAAAGCTAAAATTCTATGCTAATTTATTTTTTGAACTTTCTAATGTGCTCCAGTTAGAACTGTTATTACCCAGTTTCTCCAGTTCACTCAGTATATTCTTTCCTTTTGGTTTCTAACTGCAGATCTTTGCACATTTCATTATTAACACTTAATTTTGTCTTTCCAAGCCACACTTTGAAATGTTCAATTATTTTACTTCATCACTCCTTCCATTCACTTTAGCTACTTTATGTTCAAGAGCAAGTCTTAGAATTTCTTCTGACATCCATTTCGGTGTTGTCATTCTATCTTGTATTTTTAGTGACTTTCACTTTCTTCTTATGTGATGTGATGTCCTTACTATCATCATACAGTTTGTCTGGTCTTTTCTCATTAGTACTCATTGAGTCTAATCTATTCTGGAAACGGTGTTACAATTCAGGTGGTATATACTCAAGATCATAATTTGACTCTCATTGTTGTTGTTGTTGTTGTTGTTAGGTGCCATGGAGTCAGTACCATCTCATAGCGACCCTTTGTACAACACAACAAAACACTGCCCGGTCCTGGGCCAACCTCACAATTGTGGAGCCCATTGATATTGCCACTTGGCCAATCCTTCTCGCTGGGGGTCTTCCTCTTTTTCTCTGACCCTCCACCTTACCAAATATGATATCCTTCTCCAGTGACTGGTCCCTCGTGATAATATGTCCAAAGTATGACAGATAAATTTTGGCCATCCTGGCCTCCAAGGAGCACTCTGGATGCACTTCGTCCTCTGCACTCTGGATGCACAGCCCACGGCACCTTCAATATTCTCATCCAACACTATAACTCAAAAGCATCAATACTTCTAAGGTCTTCCTTATTCACTGTCCAGCTTTCATATACATATGAGGTTATTGAAAATACCATGGCTTG
>NW_006408627.1:6870548-6888157 GCF_000296735.1 Chrysochloris asiatica
GAATTCCTTCTCTGGCATTTCCAAAGCCTGCCCAGCTTCCAGTATAGAGTGTAGGTCTACTTCCAGCTCATTTGCGTCAGTCACTTTATCTCGTTTCTGGACATGTGCTGATATGGTCATCTGTTTAGGGTTTTGAGGAATATTTCAGGAGTTATCTGTGGCCTTAATACTTAGATGTGTGTGTATTTTAGTATTTTTTATGCTTTCTGTAAATGTGATCAGGAGATGGGCTTCCCTTTTCACTCTTCTTCCTGAGAAATTTTAAAGATGCCACTGTTGGTTGTTACGATGTAACTCAGATTTAATTTTCAGTCTATTTCCTTTTTAGTCTGCCTGTCCTGCTCCACAACCCCCGTTCAGGCCTTTTACCTAGTGATAAACAGTTCAGGGCCAACTGTGGCTATTCTGCACTGCTGTTCGGTTTTAAGTGGAAACTGTCTCTTTAAATTTCAAGGAGATCTGTGTGCATGCATAGTAGAACCCTCTTGGGGTGGGGGTGGGGGTGGGGGATCTACTTGCCTGAGCACCCCCTCTAGTCACCAGAATGGAGGTGTGCAGACAGCAAGAAAACAATGAACAGACACCAAAGAAAGAATGTCCACACCTTTATCTCCATTGTTCTGTCAGGCATCCGTGGCTGCTCTGATCCTTCCCCAACTAGGTCTCTCCCAAGATGGCGGCTCTGGGAACAACTGAGTGTATTGAATTAGAAAGCACTGGATTTCTTGCGTCTGCTACAAATTTCCCTAGCTGTAAGTCTTCTAAGCTTCGGAAACCCTGTACAGGGTCGCTATGGGTCGGACCCGACTCGATGGCACTTAACAACAACAACAAATATTCCTTTATGTGTGGTTCAGAGTTCTGGCACCATCCCCTGAGCCTGCTTGGTCCAATATTCTGTGTTGTTGCTGATGGAGCTCCTCACTGCACTTCCACCCAATCCGCCATCTTGTTTGTTCTCACAAATCTACTATTCTTAAAGTTATGTCATAGATTTTAGGGTGTTCTTACCCTCAATCCTGTGCCCACTGAGGTCTTATAATTTGACTATTCCATTTCATTCTGTTGTGCATAGGGTTGCTTTGGGTCAATACCACTCAATGGTACTTAACAACAACAACAACGATTTGGGCTGTAAAGATCTCTGGTGGCCTAACAATCTCTTGTGGCACAGTGCATTAAGCATGGGACTGCTTACTAAAAAGTCATCTGTTCAATTCCACCAGTTACTCTGCAGGAGAAAGGTGAGGTTATCTATTCCTTCAAAGATCAGCAGTCTCAGAAGCCCCATGGAGCAATCCTGGAGGTCTGCTATGAGTCTGAATCACCTCCATACAGTGGAGTGGGCTTCTGGTTTGTCTATTATTCTGTTCCTTTCTCACTTCTCAACAATTTGGTCTTCCCACAATTGTTCAGCTTTCTTTATCGTCTTCCTATTTAACCTTCCAAATGTAACTGCAGAATAGCTAGAACTATTGGACTACTGATGAGAATTTAATTGCAATAGTAGTTACTTGAGATATTTCTACTAATCTAATGATTCCTGGTGTGGCACTGTGGGTTAATGTGCCAGGCTGCAGAGCCGTTTGAACTGCAAGGTTGGTGGTTCAAGTTCACTAGCTGCTCCTTGGAAACCCTATACAAGGGTTGTTATGGGTTGGAACGGACTCAATGGCACTTCACAACAACAATATTATATATACTGGTAAGAACATGACCTTGGGCTATTGAAGAGCTGAATTCAAATCCTGCTACTGACTTGTTATATGGTCATCATTTAGATGAACAATCTCTCTGAGTTTCTTTCTTTCTTGCACATAATCTAGAAATAATATACACATTTTAAGGAGATCAAATAAAGTCATGTGTGTAAAATATTTGGTAAACTGTAGAAATTCAATTAAATCCTTGCATTTCATTTTTAGAGAAAAGTTTTATTGAAGTCAAATTTTTTGCCCTGGATTTGTTGTGATTTTGCAAATTGCTATTGTAAATTGTGAAAACTATTTACCAATACTGTTACATGACTGAAAAACACTCATAATCCCCACTGTTACTAGGTAAGAATGTAGTAAGAGTGTGAAATAATGAGAGAAAATCATTTCTGTTTCTAAAATTCATCTTGTACTTGTGAGAAAAAGTGATATCAGGTTACTAGAAACCACTGTTTCCTACCAAGAGTTCATGACAGGTGAAGATAGCTGTTTTAGTTACAATTGTATACCAGGTTCTTCTCTGCAAAAGATAGCAGGCTCACATTTGCATATCTGTCTCCTTGGTAGAGAAGTTTACCAAGGAATTTCTGTCTCTGCCCACAATCTATGCCTGACCTCAGGGAGCATGGCTGTAGCTTTGCTGTCTTCAATTCATTTTCTGATGGCAGCCACAGTAATCTTTCTAAAATGCAATTTTACCAAATCACTCTTCTAACTACTGCTTTTAGGATGAAAGAAAACTCCTTAGATGAGCATTAAAGCCTTTCATCGTTGTTTCCCTGTTGGCCTTTCCAATCTTATTTCTTATCACCCTTTATAATCTGTGCATTGAGTTCTGATTCTCCTCCTGGCTGTGCTCTTAACTGGACACTGGGTCTTTCCTGATTTAGCCTAATCCTTCCTCCTTCCTCCTCTGTGTCCATGTTACCTTTCTCTTCATCCATATCCCCTGTCCCTCAAGTGCAGGTTGACTTTCATTACCACAAGCGTATGACCAGTTCTCAATTTGCTTAGGACTTTATTTACACTTAGGGGAAGTATATAGATAAAGAAATCAATGTCCCTTAAAATGTTTGTTGCTAGTTTTCATAGAGTCAGCTCCCTACTCTTGGAGACCCCATGCTAACAGGATCAGATTGTTTTGATCCATAGGGTGTTCATTGGCTGATTTTTTCAAAGTAGTCACCAGATCGTCCTCCTGGACTTTCTCGCTAACTGAAACCTGTTCAGCATCATAGTAACATGTAAGGCACTACTGACAGGCGATGGCTGAGTTTGACATGCATCTGGGTTGCCTGCATAATAGGGAGAATTCTACCATTGAACCATTATTGTCCTTTAAAATATACTTCAAAAAGTTCATGGAAAAAATGCAATGAAATGATAATAGAAAATTTCCACACATTTTTTGAAACTCCTTCATAGACATGAAAGAACTTTGGTGTAATGTAATTTAAATTGCTGCTGTTCAACTAGTAAAGAATGTTTTCATTGAGCAGTGTGTTCTTTTAAAGAATGAGATCAAACTGACAACAGTAACTCTAAAACACAGAGAAGTTTCAGGACAACAATGTCTAATAGTGGTGAAACAGTATGAGGAGAGATAGTGACCATGGTGACACAATGCAAAGAATGTAACCCATACCATTGAACTATACCTGCAGAAACTATTGAATGTGTCACCCAAAATAAAATAAAAACCAATCATGTTTTAGCAACAATAATGTTGCAAATGACATATGTGTCATTATTAGCTGCCATTGAGTTGGTTCCAACTCACAGCGACCCCACGCACAATAGAACAGAACACTGCACAGCAGAATGGTTGCCCTGCGCCATTTTCCTATTTGTCATGTTTGAGGCTGCTGATCTATGTTGTTGTTGTTAAGTGCTGTTGAGTTGGCTCCAACTCATAGCTACCCTGTATAGGGTTTCCAAAAAATGACTGGTGGATTTGAACTGCTGCCAACATTTTAGTTAGCAATCCAGTGCTGATCCTACAGGGCCACCCCAGGACTCCACTGACATATGTAGCATATAGTAAAATGGTCATAATATGATGCATAAAAACAAAAGTGGTAGGGTGTTCCTGGCTGCAGAGCTTAGGAAAATCATAGACTGGCTGATTAAACATCTGCCTGCATTAAGATTCCAGGAAGACTTTTCCCACCAGTCTCTATCTTGTGCAGTTTCCATCTCCATACACTGTTCAGGTGCTCTGAGAATATAGTCTACGAGATCCCGTGAGGCCCACGGGGATTCACTTGTTTGTTTTTAAATTCTAAGGAAAATCATGGCTGAAAATTGTCAAATGCCATCACAGAAGCCCTCATATAAAAAGGCTGTTAAAAAGTGCCATCATCTGTGAAAGCTGGAATCTGTGTAACGTGGAAATCTGTCAGAGAAGGAAACTCAAATATTTTCCACTAATAAAGAGCAGCCTGTCAAAGGAGGAAAACTTGGGAGAACCAGAAAAACAAAGCAATCTTGCTGAGTTTCAGTCCCATTAGGTTTTATTGTTTTGTTGTTGGTTTTTTTTTTTTTTTAATGTGGTTGGAGTTAGCTTGCAGCTTCATTGCTCTTATGCTGGTTTTCCCTCACTTCTCCTTATCCGTGATGAGCGTGGTCACCAATCAGAGCGTGTATTCCCATTGAGTCTTAGTCTTGGAAGGGGGTTTGCACTGAGGGGACCCGACCGCTTGCCTTGATGTTTCCTGGGCAAGCTACTTGTTTGTTCTTGTAGTAACAGTCCATCTGCCTCTATTGTTTTGTATTTTTCCTGTTGGTCTTTCTTTCAAGAACTATCTTCTGTTCTTTGCTCCAGGCTGGTCTGCTTGTCCTTTCAAGTGGAAATTTTCCCACCTCAGATGATTTTGGATAGGGTTCAGGAGTACACCTGTGGTCTTATGTAATGCAAAGGCTCTACAGGAAGCCTCCTTCACTGTGTAAATTGTAGCCCTATTTTAGGTATTCCAATCAGGAATCCTGGTCTGGCGCTGTGGGTTAATGCGCCAGACTGCAAAGCCATTTGAACTGTAAGGTCAGCAGTTCAAGTTCACTAGCTGCTCCTCGGAAACCCTATACAGGGTCACTGTGAGTCGGAACCGACTTGATGGCACTCAACAACAACAACAATCAGTTATAGACAGAACACAGACTTATAATCTTTCTATGGTAATATTTCTGGTTATTCCTTTCTCTCCCCCCCAAGTGTCTATTTTATAATGGTATGCAAGGAAGACCAAAATTCAAAAGACAGCCAAGCAGCTCAACCAGAAGTAAAAAGAAGAGGAAAAAAAAAAAATTCTCATACAATTTGATGAACTTGACCTACACCTACGGAAGCAGTAGCTCAAAAGAGGGAACAAGTCCTTACAGCGAGAATCATTCCCACCCACTCCACACACAGAGTAGACAGGAATGGGCAACTTGGACATTGGCTACCCAAAATGGGGGGTGGGGGGCTACAAAGGCAAGAAGTGACTGGCTTACAAGCT
Organism: Chrysochloris asiatica; assembly: GCF_000296735.1. Lineage (NCBI taxonomy): Eukaryota > Metazoa > Chordata > Mammalia > Afrosoricida > Chrysochloridae > Chrysochloris > Chrysochloris asiatica. The sequence continues at coordinate 6,875,761 of NW_006408627.1, forward strand.
TTCAAGAGGGAACCTAGAGCTAGGGGGCATGGAGGAAGGTAGAATCTCCAGTGAGTAGTGTTCAATCTGACTAGGCGGGGCTGATGCAATGAAATGCAGGCAGGTCTCTTGTGATACAATGGTGAATGATTGTTATCAGGACTGACTGTGAGGGTTGGAAGTGTAAAGGTGGACGTTTTATAACAAGGAGGGGAGTGATTGACTTTTCGGTCTGGGAGTGGAGGTCCCTAGGACCATCAAGGGAGAAGAGCAGAGAGCAGGACCCTACCCAGAGAAGCAGTGATGCCTGAAATGGAGCCAGAAATGATGACGTGGAGCTATGGAGCAGCTGGAGACTTTGGATCCGGAGAGGGAGAGCTACTATGAGCTGAAGACCTGGGGAGCACGGGGGAAGGATTGCATGGAGGGGATTGTAACCATGGCAATGAGACGATATACGATAGAATGAATGTAAAACTAATGTTCTCCCATGTAAACTATCACATAATTCACAATAAATCATTGAAGAAAAAAGAAAAAAGACAGCCAAGCATCTTAACAATTTTCCCCCCACTTTGCCCATTCCAAGGTTTTACTGTTTTTAAAAGGAGGGTTTATTTTTTATTTTTTTGTTTTCCGGTTCTCTTGAAACAAGAACCAATGTCAGAAATATGCTTCACTTTAGCAGAAACATAATTAGAAATGTATATGACTAGGTTGTCAAGATTAAGAAAGTGCTAGAATTTTTAATGTGATAAAAATGTAATTTAAGAATTCTTGAAATAAAAAAAAGATAATGTGGCTAATGAGTGACTATAAGAAAATGTCTGCAGCTCTACTGTGTAATTATTTTGTTTTGTTTATGTTACAATGGGGAAAAAAATGTAGCTATAGTGGTGTGGCACCATAGGATAAGCACTCAACCTCAAGGCTGGTTTAAACCACTGGGTCGGCAGTTCAAACTCATCAGTCATTCCTTGGAAACCCTATACAGGTTCGCTAGGAGCCTGAATCAACTCCACAGCACTTAACAACAACATTAGGCACTTTAAAGGAATTAAATATTTGAGATAGAAATAACAATTACTCTTAAACATAGATGGGAAAGAGAGTCTGAGTTAAAAACAGAGAAATATTACGGGAAGAGTTAATGAGAACAGTGATACAATGTAGCCACTGTCAATGGGCTGGGCATGTAAAAATTGTTGATTGGATAATTAATACATGTTTTGTTGTGCATATTTTCACCAAAAACAAAATTTTAAAATAGCTTGCTTAATAATTTTATATAATGTAACCTGGAAAAAAGTAAGTAAAGCATTTTAAAAAAGAAAACTCACCCGTCTGACCCTCCTTTTACTTTATTTTGAGAAAATTAATTTTGATTTAAGTGTTTTAAAATACCTTGCCAGCTTTCAGAAAATTAGTTAATAGAAGTACACACTGTAATTGCTTATTTACTTGCTTTTTTCTGCCACCACAGAATCTCAAGAAGACAGGAGGTCTTTCTCACAGATATATTCCAACACCTAGAATATTGCCTTAAGAATATTCATGAGTGGAATAAACTACTCTCTGAACCACCCAACGCTACATCATTTTCAACAAGATACAGCAAAATGATATCCCTCAGCTCCAAAAAACAAGAAAATAAAATGATCAGACTTCCACTGTCAACATCTTTTATTGAATTGATTACAGTAAGGTTCAAGCCCACCAGCTGCGCTTGGAAACCCTATACAGGGTTGCTATGAGTCAGAACTGACTCCATGACATGCAAAAACACCATAGGAGGGACTATGAGATGCAAAGTAATAACTGCATAGTTGTTGTTATGTGCCGACTCATAGTGACCCTGTACAGGGTTTCTGAGGCTGTAAATCTTTATGGGAGCAGAAAGCCTCATCTTTATCCTGCATAACAGCTGGTAGTTTCAAACTGCTGACCTTCTGGTTCGCAGCCCGATTCGTAACCACTACGCTACCAGAGCTCCTTATATTTGTGTGTGTGTATATATATATATATATATAGTTTGAGGTGACTCCTGTCTTACCCTACTCAGGGAGGACCTTCAAAGCCTAGAGGCACCACTGAATTCCATCAGGAATACCTAATTATTATAGCTGTTACTGTAAGTCAAACCAGTATCAACTATGTGTGTGTGGGAAAGGGCATGGAAAGTAGGGAGAAGAGTTATGCTTTGGAAAAACAATTGCCAGGAAATTAAGTAGTCAAGTGTTTAACTTGGAAATGTAAATATTTATTGATTAGGCTTTCAATCAAACACTATAGGACAACAAAGGAGTCATAAGAGGCAAAACAGTAAGGCCAAAACAAATGAAGAAGAAAGAAAACAGGGGGTTATTTTATATATTGTCTTAATTTACACTTACATTTTATCTAAAGACCTGGTGGTGCAACTATGAATGACTTGACTACTAACTGAAAGGCTGGTGTTTGAAACCCACCCAGCAGCTCCACAGGAGAAAGACCTGCAAATCTACTCCTGTAAAGATTAACATTTACAGGAAGACTCATTAACAACTTGCAATATGCAGATGATACAACCTTGCTTCTTGCATGTGAAGAAGACTTATAATATTTACTGATGAAGATCAAAGAGCACAGCCTTCAGTATGGATTGCATCTCAATGTAAAGAAAACAAAAGTCTTCACTACTGGACCAGTAAACAACATTCTTATCAATGGAGAAAAGATTGGAGTTGTCAGGACTTCATTCTTCTTGAATCAACTATCAACACTCATGGAAGCAGCAGTCAAATCAAAGGAAGTATTGCATTAGGCAAATCTGCTGCACAGTACTTTTTAAAGTATTGAAGAGCAAAGATGTCAGCTTGAGGAATAATGTGTGGCTGACCCAAGCCATGGTATTTTCAATAACCTCATATGCATGTGAAAGCTGGACAGTGAATAAGGAAGACAGTAGAAGAATTGACGCTTTTGAGTTTTGGTGTTGGAGAATATTGAAGGTGCCATGGGCTGCCAAAAGAACCAATAGATCTGTTTTGGAAGATGTGCAGCCAGAGTACTCCTTGGAGGCCAGGATGGCCAAACTTTGTCTCTCATACTTCAGACATTATCAGGAGGGACCAGTCACTGGAGAAGGATATCATGTTTGGTAAGGTGGAAGGTCAGAGAAAAAGAGGAAGACCTCAGTGAGATGGATTGGTCAAGTGGCAGCATCAATGGTCTCAAGCGTGGCAACAGTCAGGATAGCACAGTGTTTCGTTCTGCTGTGCATAAGGTCTATGAGTCGGTGCGGACTTGATGGCACCTAACAACAACAACAACAAAGATTAACCTTATGGGGCAATTTCCTCTGTCACAGGAGTCGAAATCCACTCCTATATAACAGTCGTTTTCTTCATCAAAATAATTTTAACCATTTAAAACCATTAAGATAATGAAAGGGGAAAAAAACTTATCTGGGTCATTTTGTGTCATCATTCTGCATTTTTTTTCAGGGAGAAATGTTGAAATGACATAATGAAGACCGCTTGCAGTGTTCCTGGGTAAGGTTCCTGGGTAGGAAATGGGCCGACTGAACTAGAAAATATGCTTTCTCTTCTTTCGTTGGATCTGTTTGACAAAGTCCCTAGACCCATTAGAATTTTCTGGGTGGAGAGCAAAACAAAACAAAACAAAAAAAGCGAAAGGCTGAATTCAGAAGTGGCTTCCCATGCCACTTTGCAGCTTTTGACATTGGGCACAATACTTATTTTTCAGCGATTCAATTTCATTATTTGAGAAATGGGAGTAATAATGTGTGTTTTAAAAAACTGTTGTGAAGATGAGTTAGGCCTGTGTGTGAAAAGCCCTTAATAAACTGTAAAACGCTCCCCAGATGTTAGTGATTATCTCCTTTAAAGGGTTCAGAACGGTTTCAATCACAGAGCAGATTGCAAAGGCTCCTTGACACTTTTAATCAGAACTTGACCTGAGCTTAATCTTGCTATGCAGTGAAAGGGTTCTTGCGCCCCACTGCAGCCCAGGGCACGGTCACCCACGCGGTCGCTGCGGTCACTGCCTTATTCCATCAGGAGCTGCTGCTGCTCCCCCTTCCTACAGTCTCCGCCGAGGACCGCGAAGTTCCGCGCCATTTGGGTGGCGCCAGCTAGAGGGCGTGGGCCGACCTCAGCAGTGGACCGCCGGGTCGGGAGGGGTCGGAGAGGGGCTAGGAGGTGGGGGCGCGGGGCCAGGGCGTGGCCTCAGGCGGAGGGCGTGGCCTCACCTCCTGTGCGTTCTGGGTGGCGGGCGCAGTGAGCGAGCCTGCGGGCGGACGCTAGCGGTCCTTGAGCACTCAGCGGCTGCCTGCGCTCGTTGAGGTTGCTTTCTCGCTTCCGCGACTCCGGAGCCGCTGCCAGGCCACGAGAACTAGCGCCTTTGCTGTCTCCACATCCTGTCCCTCCTGCATCTGACTGCAACAGGTCTGGAGACGGCGGAGGTGACGAGGGCGCAAGACCCTAGAGTGGAGGACAGGGGCTGGGGAAGGTAAGCAGAGCCCGGAGTCCCCGAGCGGGGGTCAACTTGACCCCCCACGCCGGTCCGGGACTTCTCGGAAGCCGCACTCTCCCCGCCTGGCTGCTGGCTTCCCAGCACGCTGACTCAAGCCGCTGGCGTTCCTACTTTTCCGGTGGGAACCTTTGGGGAGAACTGGAGAAGGAGACGCAGAGCTCCACCTCTCCGATTTGAAAGTCCGCGGCAGGTAGCATCTAGGAAAACGGGAAGGGGCACTGAAGGGGACCCTGTTCTCCTCCCAGTCTACCTTCCCTAGCAAATCAGAGCATCTCCCTATGCGCCCCGCATTTTACTGAAAGACGTTCAGTTGTTGGAACCTGGTGCCTGGGTTGCATATAATAGAAGAGCCCCAGAAGTTTCTTGGGTTGAAAGTGAGGTTTTCCTCTATCCTCCGAATCACTCTTCTCCGTGCGTTGTCACCCTCTCACCCCCATCCTGGGCTAGTAGAGCCAATTTGTGGTTCCAAGCCCATCCAGTTGTGATTGAGCTGGAGGGTGGTGGTGGTGGTCCACAGATGTAAAAGAGCCAAGAGAAAAGTTTGAGGCACCTTCTGAGAATTGCTTCTGGGCCAGAGGGAGACGTCGCTTTCAGAATGCGGGACTAGTTAATTTCTCTGGGTGATATTTTGCCCTCGGGTGTGTTATCCTTTGTGGCTTGCCGCATTGCGAGCCGTTAGACGTTGAGAACACCGCTGTAGACGAATGAAAAGGGAAATTAGGAATTATAAGAATCACGCATTTCCTTAATAAAAATGAAGCTGCCAGAGACTCCATACTTGTTATTTGAATTGTCTCCCTGGAGTTTCTGCTCGCATATTGTTATGCAAATTTTCTGAAAGACCCTTGGCGTTGGCAGTTGATTTAGCTTAGTGGTTACGAATCGGGCTGCGAACCTCAGGGTCAGCAGTTTGAAACTACAAGCTGTTTCGCGGGAGAAAGATGAGGCTTTCTGCTCCCGTAAAGATTTGCAGCCTCGGAAACCCTGTAAAGGGTCGCTATGAGTTGTAACCGACTCCACGGCACACAACAACAACATTCCTAGAACTGGAATAAATAAAGGACTTGCAGTCAGGGTTGTTGTGTTTTTTGTTTGCGTGCTTGTTTTTAAAAGGGTAAGGTGAGTGACTTTTAACCCTATTGGTGTAGTTTGGAATGTGATTTACCACCGAAGAGGAATCAGATCAATTTAAAACTTACAATGGGAAACAGTGCCCCCTGTTGTTAAGTGCCGTGGAGTCTGTTCTGGCTCATAGCGACCCTGTATAGAGTTTCCAAGGAGTGGCTATTGGGTTTGAACCGCCGACTTTGTGGTTAGCAGTCCAGCGCTTAACCTACGGTACCACACCAAGGACTCCCAGGACAGCTGCAAAGTGAGAAAAGCTGGGTGATTGAGACACAGAAACAGGAGAGGGAGCAGTCCGAGAGGTGTGGGGATTTTGCTTATGCAGGATTATTTTTGAGCTAAGTCATGGAGAGTGTGGAAAAAGGTGTCAGCCTCCCGACAGGGGGTCCAAGGCACTAAAAAGGAAAAAAAACTTTTAGATTTGGGAGTCTAGTTCTCAAAGGCTTAAAAATACCTAGGCATGACCCTGTTTCAATGTTTACTTCCTCTGTCTAATGCATTTCCTTAGCCTGTCTTTCATCTTTAGTCGAAGGATTATTTGAGTGGATATTCATTCTGGAAGTAGATTTGCCAGAGATTTGAAAATTCTGGAGGGTCTGCCTACCTTAATTTAAAGGTGTTGTCTCTATCCCGGTCCGAAAGTACCACCGGAATTGAAGATAAATATGCAGAAAAGGAATGGAGAGAAATAAAGGGTAACAACCCAAGGAAAGGAAGAGAGATGAGGAGAAAACGCAAGTATAGATAGGAAATACTTACAACGAGGAAAACTAATTTGAATTCAGCTAATTTAGGAGAGAAGGGTCATGGACAGCTTGGGTCATTTTGAGACAAAAAGGGCTTCAAGAGTGGAATAAAAGACTGAAGAAACCAATGAGCTTAGATATTGTGAATGGTTTTATTTCTCTCTCTAAGTATAATTTACAGTAATGATGAGGTTGGAGATATGAGTTCTGGAGGTGTATTGCTGAAAATTCTTCACTTTTCACGTGCAGTAAGAAAATGAACTGTTACATATCAGAGCTAAAACTTATATATCTTAATAGCTCTTGTAATTGAGTTTCTATAAATGTGTCCTTGGTGTTTGTCACTTGCATGACTTTTTAACTTAGCAATACAATTTTGGAGAATCAAAGATCATCCAGAGACATTGCTTTCTATAAGGTGTGAACCATGCATGCACTTTTTTGCCACCAGAAGTGACCGTTTTACTGTGGCTATTAAGATAACTGATATTCTCTGGTTTTCTCTCTGGTTTAACTGAATTTTGCTGAGCTGGTTGAGTTTAAAGTTACAGCTGAGGACTCTTGATTCATGGGAGGAGATGGAGTAAGAGCTGGCGGCCAGGAAGCTGAGTTGCAGAACGTGTGGTGTCCTTTGGCAGTGTAAATTATTATATATACCTTAGTGTTTAAAAAAAAGAAAAAAAGAGCTAAAATGAATAAGAGAAAATACTGTTAACTGATGGCACATGGAGGGGATTATAATCATTGTAATGAAACAAGGCGTATGATTTGTTGAATGTAAAACTGATGATCTGCCCTGTCACTCAACTCACAATAATAAAAAAAACCGAAATGTTAAACCTTGTTATTCAGTAAGCTACTTAAATAATTGGGCTTTGGATTGACTTTGAAAGAGTACTGTCTGAGTAAGAGACATACGAGGGAGTTTCAAAAAGTTCTTGGAAAAGTTCCATGATCTTTTAACTTTTTGAAGCCACCTTGTATACATGAGTTGAATCTATCAGGTGCTTCCACAAATCATTATAGCCTTATGAGCATTTTCTTCAGCTGAAGTTGTGTATTACCTCGTTGTAGTTGTTAAGTGCCGTCGAGTCGGTTCCGACCCATAGCGACCTTGTACAGGGTTTCCGAGGGTGTAAATCCTTACGGGAGTAGAAAGCCTCATTTTTCTCCCGCTGAGCGGCTGGTAGTTTCGAACCGCTGATCTTAAGGTTCGCAGCCCGATTCGTAACCACTACGCTACCAGAGCTCCATTACCTTGGGAGTTAAAAAATAATGCGTGGAAAGTTCTGACTGGTGTTGGTCCCGGCAAGAATGGAAGAAAAATAAGGAGCAGAATTCAAATTCTTTTTGAAAAACAAATCCAGAAAGCTAGAGAACAGAGGACTGGGCTCCCTGAGACTGTTGCCATATGAGATCTTTAAACCTCGAACTGAGCTTACCTCTTGAGATTACCTTTTGTGAACATGTCAGAGTGGGATGCAGCATCAAGAATACTATTCACAAGATCATTTCCCTACTTAAAAATCATCAGTGTGATGCCCACATGACAACAGTTAGTCATAAGTAAAGATGAGAAGATAAGGGATGGGAAACTAGAGTACTGCAAAGGGAATAAGCCAAACACAAAGAGAATTTTATACCTTGTGATACATGTGTAACTAATGTCACCAGGCAATTTGTGTGGAAACTTGTGGAAGCTTTCATCAAAAACTCAATAAAATATTATTTTAAAAAAAAGATGAGTGGGAAAGACTAGCTTTAGAAAAGGCAAGTTTATTTTTCAGTATTCTTTGAAAAAAACAAATTGAAAGAGATCCCTGATCAGCTTTGTTAATTTGCTCTTTTACGGAACACATTGCATAATCCCCTATAAAGTTAGCTGAATGTTAAAATCCAAAATTTTGAGATGGTCTTATGTTTTCAATTATTTTAATAGGTAGAGTTAATTTATATATGGGAAGCCTGGTGTGATGCTGTGGGTTAATGTGCTGGACAGCAAGGTCCGTTTGAACTGCAAGGCTGGCGATTCAAGCTCACCACCTGCTCCTCGGAAACCCTATACAGGGTTGCTATGAGTTGGAACCGACTCGAAGGCACTAATAACAACAATGTATGTATAAATACTTGGGTGAACATGTCAAGTGTGTTCCAACTTATAGACCCCCCTATATGGGTTTCCAAGGAATGGCTGGTAGGCTTGAGCTGCCAACCTTGTGGTTAACAGTCCAATGCTTATCCTACAGCACCACTCTAGGACTTTATATATAGGGACAATGTCTTTTCTGTAGTTGTCTTAATGTAAGGGGATAGCTGAGACTTTTCTTCTGTTAACCCCCTATATTGAAAGCTATCTTTGAACTTGAATTCATTTGCTATTTTAGGATTATTTGTTGAAGCTAAAAGCTCAAAGATCTTCCTTTTCTAGGGATTTAGACTAATTTTTCAGGAAAAAGTAGGAATTAAAGAACTGCATTAAAACATAAAGATGCATAGTTTTGTAAATAAATTATATTTTACTTATTAAATTATAAATTCAACCATAGTTTCTCTTCCCAAATGATATTTAGTTGGCAGTGATTTTCTAGCAGTGTCTGTCTCTTTCTCTTATACATGGTAGGAGTTTATTTAATCTTTGCTGTATCAGAGCTCTGATTTTATTAAAATAGAGCACATAAATCCTGTAATCCATTTATTAAACTTTGCAACATGGACATAAATGGAAAATATGTGATTTTTTTTTAGGTACCCATCGTTTCTTTCTGATTGTTTATATGTGTATCACAGGTTGTTTAGATTTGACACCATTAGGCTCTAAGGTTATCAGGGTTGCAAACAGGAGTTTCTGCCCTATGCTTTAGGACAAAACTTCCTCAGTAATATTCTCTAGAGAAAGAAAATCAGCTGATTGTCTTAAATTATCTGGCCCATTTTAAACATGACTAAGGATTTCTTGTTAGTCTGACTTTCTCCTCCTTAAAGACCAAGATTATTGTGACAAGTGGAGCCGAGCGGGTAGGAATCGGTTGCATCATTCATACAATACCTCACATTCACTCTACGCATACATATGGAGGACCTTCTACATTCCAGGCATCAGGGGAAATGACAGCCCTGTGATCAGGAAAGAGAAAGCACCAGCTCACTGGAGTTTATATTCACAGCGCACCCAACTACTTACCAATTGCTTTAACATGACATATAATTTAAGCCTAATTGCAACCCTCAAGTTGGAATTCATTTTCCATTTTAAAACCAGGAAATTGAGTTGAAGAAGTTAAGGGACTTAACTTGTGACTCAAAGCCCGGTGCCATTTCTACTGTGGTACACTGTGTTGACTATGTTGATAATGTGGTTTCCTGTTTTTCAAGAATTACAACTGGACCCTAAAATATAAATGTTTCTCTTCAGTTAAGTAATTCTTCTGGGGCATTATTATGAGAATAAAAGCAAGTATTTTAATTTAATATTCTGGACATATATTTGTGATGGTAAAGGATAATGTTAGGTCTATTGCATAGACAGGTGGTATTACTTTACACTAAATAAAGATCCTTACCTTCCTAAGAGGAGTCCTGGTGTGGTGCAGTGGGCTAATGTGTCAGAATGCAAAGTCGTTTGAACTTCAAGGTCAGCAGTTCAAGCTCACCAGCTGCTCCTGGGAAACATCTTCCTAAGAATTAAATGCAGGGTCTTAAAAGCTGCACCCTTGTTGTTCTTCTTTTTGTTAAGTGCTGTTGAGTGGATTCCAACCTATAGCAACCCTGTGTAGTAGGGTTTCTGAGGAGTAGCTGTATAGGGTTTTCGAGGAGCAGCTGGTGAGCTTGAACTGCAGACCTTGCAGTTCAAACGCCTTTGCAGTCTGGCTCATTAACCCACAGCACTACAGCAGGACTCCACTTAGTACTTTAAAATTAATTATTCCATTTATGAAAGTTTGAGAGCAGATATATCCCTTAAGTAAATCAGGGTACACCCGTTCCACTTTTTTTCAACCTTCCAGATATAGTGTAGGCATAGCTACTGCTGCATGCCATCCATCCTTTCTAACTCATAGTGACTCTGTAAAGGAGCAGAAAGCCTTATCTTTCTCCCATGGAGCCTGTGGTAGATTTGAACTGCTGATCTTGTGGTTAGCAGCCCTGTGCATAACCCACTATGCTACCAGGGTTCCTTGTAGTCATATTAGTGGTTCTTGAACTGACCGTGTCAATCAGACTCTTTGGGAGGGCTTATTAAAACACAGATATGGGGTTTGCTCCAGAGTTTCTAATTCAGTATGTCTGGAGTAGAGTCTGAGATTCTTCATTTCAAACAAGTTCGCAGGTGACAGAGGTGGTCCTGGGATCACATTTTGAGAACTAGTGCAGAGTATGCTGGGGTTATGGATATGGATACAAGCTTAGGTTTTAATCTTAGGTATGCCATGGTCGGACTGTTAGACCTTATGCAAATTACTTAACTTTTGCCAATAAATGTGAGACATCTTGAAATTTTACCCTATTTGTTAAATTCCGTCTATGAGTCAAACCGACCTTGCAGTCTAGCGCATTAACGTGCAGCGCCATGCCAGGATTATGTTGTTGTTGGTAAGTGCTGTCGAGTCAATTCCAAACCATAGTGACCCTGTATGGCGTTTCCAAGGAGCAGCTGGTGTGCTTAAACCACCGACCTTGCAGTTCAAATGACTTTGCAGTCTGATGCATTAGAGCAGCTGGCGAGCTTGATCCACCGACCTTGCAGTTCAAATGACCTTGCAGTCTGACGCATTAGCTCACAGCACCACACCAGGACTCCAGGGTTAGAGTGACTAGTAACTGCCTGCCCTTACTACAATGGGAAAAGGAGTCCTGATGCTGTAGTTAGCCGGGCTCAGCTGCTACTCAGCAGGTTGTCAATTTGAACCCCCGAGCTACTTCACAGGAGGATGGTGTAGTAGTAGTAGTAGTCTGCTTCTAAAGATTGACAGTTCTCCTGCCCTACAGGATTGCTTTGAGTCGGAATTGACTCCACAGCAACAAATTTGGTTTTTGGTTCTTTCTATGGAAGATCCCCGGGTAGCACAAATGGCTAAGGTTTTGACTGCTAGCTGAAAGATTAGCAGTTAAAATCTACTCAGAGGTACCTGGAAGCCAGGCCTAGTGATCTGCTTTTGAAAGGTCATGGCTTTGAAAAGCCTATGGAACAGTTATCTGCACACATGGGGTTGTCTGAGTGATAACTAACAGCAACCTTGCTCTGGACACAGACACTAATTAGCCCTATCTTTCAAGGCTGTTCACTATACAAACATCCTGAAAGATAGTACCAGGAATAAAGATCCTTGGGTGCCTCTGCTTGCAAAACATGAGACTTGGGGATTATTGTCCCCCAACACTTTGCTGTTCCTCAGATTTTTCCTTTGTAAAATACGATTGATAAAATGGTAGTGGATGGAGCTCTGTGACTTTGTAGGATAAGCATTGGACTGCAAATCACAGGGTTGGCAGTTTGAACCCACTAGCCACTTCTTGGGAGAATGATGAGGCTTTCTGTTCCTGTAAAGATTTAACAACCTCGGAAATCCTATACAGCTTCTCTATGAGTATGAACCAACTTGATGGTACTTACCAACAACAGTAATAATGACTGTTGTTGGTAAGTACCATCAGTCAGTTCCAACTCATAGCGACCCTGTATAGGGTTTTTGAGGAGTGGCTGGTGAGCTTGAACTGCCGATCTTGGAGTTCAACCCAACCTTGCAGTGCAGCTCATTAACCCAGAGCGCCATCCCAGGACTCCAATAATATGGTAGTTCAAACACATCCGCTGCTCCTCAGAAACCCTATAGTGGCTTGGAAATGACTTGACGACACTTAAAACAACAACAGCTTACCTTATTAAAAAGCTCTGGTAGCATAGTGGTTACGAGTTGATTTGCTAACCTCAAGGTCAGTTAGTTTGAAACTACCAGTTCTGTGGGAGAAAGATGAGGCTTTCTGTTCCTGTAAAGATTTACAGGCTCGGATAC
>NW_006408627.1:6888736-6890265 GCF_000296735.1 Chrysochloris asiatica
AACAACAACAATTGGCAAATGCTTGGAGTAGACCAACAGCAGTGTTATAGAAATGTTGAGGGTAAGGATTGAGTTTCTTTTTTAAGAAATTCTAACTACTATCTTATAAGGTGAAATTATTGCTTCACTGAGTCTCCTGAACTTGGAGTTTGTTCCACAAAACTTGTTTAATAGGCCCAAGTTCTAAAACAGAGGTAACTAATTATAACCTCATTTAGCATCCTTTAGGGAATGAAGCAGAGAATTTTACTATCAATACTTACATGCACTCCAGTGTTTCTCAGTCTTGATGGTTCACACAGAATTACTGACTCATTCTGGTCATTCCTAGATGAAGCATTTAATGATTAATAAAGAGACTCTGGCTTCCTCTTGTCTTCCTATGTTGTTGTTAAGTGCCATCGAGTAAGTTCTGACTCATAGCAACCTATAGGGTTTCTGAGGAGCAGCTGTGGTGGGTTTGAACCGTTGACCTTGTAGCTCAAACTGATCTTGCGGCCCAGCGCCTTATCCTGCAGCGCCACACCAGGACTCCTATAGTCAACCCTTCCTATGTGCCATGGAGTTGATTCTGACTCATAGAGACCCTATATAGGATTTCCAAGGCTGTAAATCTTACGGAAGAGAAACACCACATATTGAGATAGTGGAATCTTCAACAATACGAGTTTCTCCTTGTCCGTTTGGAGCAAGCCTCCCTATCTGCCTTTGCTCACTGGGGTTTAGGGGTTAATTTGCCACTATTAAATAAGCTATACTATTTGATAGTGGCAAATTAGAAAGATGAGGCTTTCTGCTCCCGTAAAGATTTACAGCCTCGGAAACCCTATATAGGGTTTCCTCACTATAAGGCGAACCAACTCCAAGGTACTTAACAACAACAACTGTATTTTTATGCAAACAATGTGTGCGATACATTGCAAACACCACTGTCCCCTCTTTTTTTTCTATGCTCAGTATGCACATTTATGCATCTACATCCTATTTATGTGGGTATGTTATATGGGGCTGTGGGGGCATGCTAATCTGTTCGGAAGCGATTGTTTTTCTTCCTTGGAGCTGCTGGGTCAATTGGAACCTTTTGGTTAGCAGCTGAGCGCTTAACCATTGTGCCACCAAGGCTTACTCCCACTCTTTCCCTTCTCCCCAATCTTTATTTTTTTTTGTTCCAATAAAGTTTTATTTATAAACACTAAAATTTGAATTTCTTGTATATAAGTTTTTTTTCTCCAGAACTATTATTATACAAGGCAGTCTTTAAAGGCATTTCTGAAGATCACAATTTACTATTATAGAGGCTGTGTAATTAGAGAAAATAAAATTATTAAGGTGGAACAGGAGGTCAGAGTGTCTTGTGCTAAACGTGTCATAACAACACAGAAGATGCTGCTGCAGTAACCTGACCTTCATGTTTCAAACAGGAATAATGTGTAAGCCTTTTTCCTTATGAGAAAATAAATATTACATTATTTCTCTCCCAGTACATGAAAGAAGAAAAAGGAAAGCATTTCCCCCCAGATTTTCTTTTT
>NW_006408627.1:6891620-6901689 GCF_000296735.1 Chrysochloris asiatica
CAGTTCCCTAAGGATTAAACAGTTCTTAAAGTCTTCTCTGCTGTGGCTGGCTCGTTGGTGCCCCCCAGATTTTCTTGCAGGTTAGATTTTCTACAGCCTTTAAGGGCTCAATTCTTTACATGGGCTGTCGTGGGGAAGCAGCACCTACAGGTCTAAAACAGGGTGGTGGTGTTCGGTCCTTTGGGCTTCACGAGAACAGTTCCTGACCACCTTGCTGTGAATGGCCCAGCTTGCACAGTAATGCAGTTCCACGTACAGCTTGGGAAGCATGCATGCATTGAAGACGCTAGCTTCAGAAATATCCCTGACGACTGGCTGCCTCTACTATGCTCTAATTACAAACTTCCTAATGGCCTTATCTTTGAGCAAGCAGCAAATGCAGTTCTGCAGCCAACAGGTTGCATGTGGCCGCAGCTCTTTTTGGCACAACTCTTGTTTCTCCTTTCCTTTGTCATCTTGGAAGAGAGGACCCAAAAGAGAGACAGCCTTTCCTTTCCTTTTTAACTGTGTTTCTGTCACCCAAATTGGCATGCATTTATACTCTATCCAGTGAATAATTTTCCCTTCTCTCTCATTCCTTTTAATTATTATAGAAAACCTATAGAATGAAAACCTTTTCTTGACTCTTTACAGTAGTGATCTCATACAATGTCCTTTGTGATTGGCTAATTTCACTCAGCATAATGTCTTCCAGTTTCATCCGTTTTATGCAGTGTTTCCTCATTGTTCTTCACTGTAGCATAATATCCGTTGTGTGTTATGTACCATCATTTGTTCAGTCATTCATCTGATGGGCACCTATCTCTCCTGATGTCTCCTCTTTTTGCTCTTGTCCATAATACTTAAGTGAGTATGAATATTGTATATATCTATTTGTGTTATAGCTCTTATTTCTTGAGGATATATACCAATTTAGAGAGATTGCAGGGTTAGACTGTATTTCTATTTCCAACCTTCTGAAAAAGTGCCTTAACATTTTCCACACTTTAAAGTCCCACCAGCAATGATGGAGTGTTCCATATTCTCCACACCTTCAACAATATTTGTTGTTGTGGCCTTTTATTTATTTATTTATTTAAATTTAGCTATTAATGCTGGGGTGAGATAGTATCTCATTGTTGTTTTGATTTACATATGTCTAATAGAGTTCTTGGAGTCCTGGTGTGGCACTGTGGGTTAATGCGCCAGACTGCAAAGCCGTTTGAACTGCAAGGTCGGCGGTTCAAGCTCACCAGCTGCTCCTTGGAAACCCTATACAGGGTCACTGTGGGTCGGAATCAACTCGACGGCACTTAACAACAATGGAATTCTTGTGTGATGCTGTGGGTTAACACGCCAGACTGTAAAGCCGTTTGAATTACAAGGTTGGCAGTTCAAGCTCACCAGCTACTCCTTGAAAACCCTATACAGGGTCACAATGGGTTGGAATCGACTCCATGGCACTTAACAGCATCGACAAAAACAATGGACTTCTGCTCTGCAACTATAGGACTGTGAACCACAAGGTTGGCAGTTCAAACCCACTAGCTGCTCCTCAGAAAACTCTATACAGGTTTGCTATGAGTTGGAACCTACTCTTCTACACTTAACAACAACAATGGCTAGTGATTATTAGCATTTCTTCATAAGTTTGTTGGCTGCCTGAGTGTCGTCTTCTTAAGTGAAATGTCTGTTCAGGACCTCTATCCCCCCTCACCTTTTTTTTAATGTTTTATTGTGAATTATGTGATAGTTTACATTGGAGAACATTAGTTTTACATTCATCCTGTCAAACATTGTTTCATTGCCATAGTTACAATTCCATTCATGCATCATCAGCCAACCAAAGGGTATACCCTGCAAGCCTGTCCTGCTTACCCCCACCCCAGTCGTCACACGGCCCCTCTTCCTCTCTGCGTCTAAAGTCTCCAGCCCCTCCATCTCTCCACGTTATCATTTCTGCCTCCATCTCTGGCATCACTGCTTCTCTGGGTAGGGTCCCGCTCTCTGCTTTTCTCCCTTCATGGTCCCAGGGACCTCCACTTCTAGACTGCAAAGTTTGTCACTCCCCTCCTTTTGCTACAAAAGGACTACCTTTACATTTACAACCCTCACAGTCAGTCCTGATTAGAATTATTCATTGTTGTATCACAAGAGACCTATCCACATCTCCTTTCATCAGCCCTGCCCAGACAGATTGGATACTACTCAGTGGAGAGTCTACCTTCCCCCACACCCTCTGGATCTAGACTCCCTCTTGAAAGCTTGTAAGCCAGTCACTTCTTGCCTTTGTAGGCCCCCTCCCCACAACTTTGGGTAACCAGTGTTCAAGTTGTCCATCCCTGTCTACTCTGTGTATGGAGGGGGTGGGAGTGATCCTCACTATAAAGATTTGTTCCATCTTTTGAGCTACTGCATCCATAGATGTAGGTCAAGTTCATCAAATTGTATCAGATTACTCTGTTTTTCCTCTTCTTCCTTCTTCTAGTTGAGCTCTGATCATCCAGTCATTGAAGCCAGGTCAAGTGGGTATTATCTGCAGGGGTGGGTGTTCTTATGTATATGCCCTCTCTTCTTATCAGCTGGATGCTTCACTCTCCACTCTAGTCCTCTGTGGCTATGTCATTGACTCTGGGCCCAAGAGTCCCCAGGTCTTGCCACACTACTGGCCAACCAGGTCTACACCTGGGTTCACAGGAGTCTATTGAATGTTGTAGAGCTTAGCTCATAGTTCATTGCTGTCTTTCCATTACTTCCCTTATCAGTGATGAACGTGGTCACCAATCAGAGCATGTATTCCCATTGAGTCTTAGTTTTGGAAGGCGGTTTGCCCTGAGGGGACCCGACCACTTGACTTGATGTCTCCTGGGTCTACCCATTCTAAATTTGATTATTTGCTGTCTTTTTATTGAGGTGTTGACGTGTTCTATATATTTTAGACAGTAGTCTCTTGTCTGATATGCCATGCCAAACATCCTGAACATTGTGTACTGGGTCCAATGATGTGGTGATTATGGGTAGGGCTCCCTCAGGAAGCCATTCCCATGGTTGCCCCAAGGAATCGCCTAGAAGAATTCAAGATCACTCTGTTGGACAAGACTTTATGGTGGCATTCTCTGGCAGAATCCAAAATGTGTTGATAAATAGGATCTTCCCAAGGTGCTTGCAAGTCACTGTTTCAAACAACCACACCTACTCTAGATTGTGGAAATGTCCAAAGGGAGCAAAATGCTCCTTTTGTCTTCAAACTCTGGGATACACCCTGAGACTCTCACTCATCTGTGTTGCCTAAACTCTCAGTAGATTTACAAGAAAACAGAAAATGAGAGGTAAGGTGTGTGTGGTGTGGTGGGGGGGTGGGGAGTGGGAGTAATGTTACTCATGTTCCAGACGAGATGTGGAGTAAGCTAATCCTGGGTTTCAGCATCAAAATGTCACGGTTGAAGTGTTGTCCCTGAAACGGTGCTACTGTCCTTCCAAAGAATTGGGAAGAAATCCTGGTGTGGCACTGTGGGTTAATGTACTGGACTGCAAAGTCCGTTTGAACTTCAAGGTTGGTGGTTCAGGCTCACCAGCTGCTCCTGGGAAACCCTATCCAGGTTCTCTATGGGCTGGAACCAACTCGACAGCACTTAGCAATAACAACGTATTTACCCATGCAAAAGAAGTTAGAAAATGAGGCTTAGGGAAATAAAAGATAGGTTCATTAAATATAGTTGCTCTTACAAGGATGATTGTATGTTGGTGTAGTCTTTGGTGCCTATGAACTGCCCTCAGGTGGGTGTAACTAGAAAACAGAATCGTGTGCCAAGTTCTCTGTTCATCCTTTGCACAGCTTAGTTTAAGATGGGTTTGTCTGGTGTTGACTGCTGATCAGTTGGTATGTTGTTGTTGGTATGTTGTTGTTAAGCACTGTTGAGTCAGTTCTGACTCAATAGTGACCCTGTATAGGGTTTCTTAGAAGCAGCTGATGAGCTTGAACCACCGACCTTGCAGTTCATACCAACTTTGCAGTCCAGTTAATTAACCTACAGCACCACACCAGGATCAGTTGATATAGAAGCTGGCCCACTTGGTGGACTTACAGAGGATATTGATGTGCCGGGGCTGTGGGCACGGATTCTGTGTCTTTCCCATTTTCAGTTCCTGGAATGAATCTTCACTGCCAATACATGGTATCTGAAGCTGTTGGCAGAAGTTCAAAATGCTGTGCTACGTCTGGATGGGAGAACCTTCGATAGTCCATCTCTTCTACTTTGCCACCTCTGTTCAGCCTCCCCTCCCAATAAGTGTGTGTTCAATTTCTCCAGCCTTTCTTCTGAAGCTCAGGGTTCCAGAATTATATCATCTGTTTGTGTTTTTTGGTCTCCTTTATATTTGTTGTAGAGGGACTGAGTCGAGTCTCCCATCTTGGTTCCTTTATCCCATTCTATATTTACCCAGGTGCTCTTTGTAAACCCTATACAGGGTCACTATGAGTCGAAGTCGACTCAATGGCACTTAACATCAACAACCATGAGATAATAAGCATCTGGACAATATGCTTAACATTGAAAAGTGGAAAGACCTGGAGTCCCTGTAGCCATTTCAGTCTTTGTAGAGAAGAAAAATACCTCTGGGGGTTGGTTGTTTTGGTTTTAACATTATCTGAATGATTAATTTGGTCATATTTATTAATCACTGTGTGCAAAAATCTACCAGAGACTCCTCCTAACTAGATAGGAATAAACCACTTTTTAGTTTTTAGGTTTTTACCAAACCAGTTGATGTCAAATTGATTTAATTAAATAGGATTGTTGTTGTTAAACTGAGTCACTTCTGACTCATGTTGACCCTGTATAGGGTCTCCAAGAAGTGGCAGGTGGTTTTGTACAGTTGATCTTGCAGTTAGCAGTCCAGTGCTTATCCTACAGGACCATTGTTGTTATTGTGAAGTGCCATCGAGTCATAACGACCCTGTATAGGGTTTCCAAGGAGCAGTTGATGAGCTTGAACCGCCGACCTTGCAGTTCAAATGGCTTTGCAGTCTGTCACACTAACCCACAGTGCCACACCAGGACTTCATAGACCTTTATATTCAGCAAACAAATGACAAATACCAAAGAAATCCTTCAGAGATTAATATTGGTTGCAAGCATATTGATGTGGATTCAGTGTTCAGTTCTGCACTTTGTCTGGCTCTATGTGAGGAGGCTCATTTCTTTAATTTTTTCCCTCTTGTTCATAAAGTTCTATTAATATAAGCCATTCTTACTACAGCTATGCATATTTCTGGAGACCTGGTGTGGTGCTGTGGGATAAACATTAAATTGCAAGGTCCGTTTGAACCAGAAAGTCAGTGGTTCAAACTCACCAATGGCTCCTTGGAAACCCTCTACAGGGTTGCTATACATCAGAACTGACTCAGTGGCACTTAACAGAAAGCATATACTGGAAAAGACAGTGAGTTGATTGGAGGGTGTGTTTGAGGGCACAGTAAGTAGTGTTATCTATTGACTGGGATAATCAGGGAAGGTGCATGTGATAATATATCACATTCAGAGCTAAGAACTGAATATGAGAAGGGAATCAATAAAACTTAGAGGTGGAGAAGAGGTATTTGGGTAGAGTGTGTTCCATTGTTGTTAGGTGTCATTGAGTAGGTTCTGACCCATAACAACCCTATAGTACAACAGAACGAAACACTTGCCGATCCTGCTCCAGCTTCACAGTTGCTGCTTCATTTGAGCCTATTGTTGCTGCCACTGTGCCAGTCTATTTTGTTGGGGGTGTCCTTTTTTATATTGACCCTCCACTTTAGTCCGTATTGCAAACCTTTATCTATTTACTCTTGGATCGTGTGAGCGAGACTAATATCCCTAGACAGTTGATTTACATGGTGGGCAGGGCAAAAAATGGTAACAATTCCTAATTCTTGACCGACCCTCCACTTTACCTAGCATGATGTCCTTCTCTAAGGGTTGGTTCCTCCTGTTAATATGTCTGAAGTATGAGAGATGAAATTTGACCATCTTGGCTTCTAAGGAACATTCTAATTGTACTTCCTTCATACCAATTTGTTTGCTCTTTTGACAGTCCATGGTCCCTTTAATAGTCTTCTCCTATCCCATAACAAAAATGCATCAAATTTATGATCTTCTTTATTCACTTAAATGTTCACATGCAAATGAGGTTATTGAAAATACCATGGCTTGGGTCAGGGACACTTTTTGAGTTCTCAAGCTGACATCTTTGCTCTTGAATTTAAAGTGGTCTTGTGCAGCAGATTTGCCTAATGTAATACTTTGTTTGATTTCTTGGCTGCTGCTTCCATGAGTGCTGACTGCCGATTTGAGCAAAATGAAGTCTTTGATAGCTTCAATCTTTTCCCTGTTTATCTTGATGTTTATTGGTCCAGTGATGAGGATTTTTTTCTTTACATTGAGGTGCAACCCATATCCAAATCTGTGGTCTAAATCCTCTTCTTTTTCAGCAAGCAAGGTTGTATTATCTGTATGTCATAGGTAGTTAGTGAGTCTTCTTACAATCCTGATGCCACATTCTTCTTCACATAATCCAGCTTCTTGGAGTATTTTCTCAGTACGGAGATTGAATAAGTATGATGAAAGAATACAACCTTGAGCACACCTTTCCTGATATTAAACTCTTCAGTGTTCCCTAGTTCTGTTCAAACAGCTGCCTTTTGGTGTTGTGTGCAGGTTCCTCATGAGCACAATTAAGTGTTCTAGAATACTCATTCTCCACATGTTATCCATAACTTGTTTTGAGCCACACAGTCAAAAGACTTCACATAGTCAATAAAGTATAGGTAAATATCTTTCTGTTATTCTCTACTTTCACTCAAAATCTATCTGATGTCAGCAGTGATATCTCTCATTCCATATCCCTGTCTGAATCTGACTTGAACCTCTGCAGTTCCTTATTAATGTACTGTTTTTAAATTATCTTTAGCAAAATTTTACTTGCACGTGATATCCATGATATTTTTTTATGATTTCTGCATTCCATTGGGTCTGTCTCTTTGGAATGGGGACAAATATAGATCACTTCCAATCCATTGACCAAGTAGCTGTCTTCCAAATTTCTTGGAATAGATGAATGTGTGCTTCCAGCTGTTCATCAATTTTTTGAAGAATTTCAATTTGTATTTCATCAATTCCCAGAGCCTTGTTCTTTGCCAATGTCTTCAGTGTTCCGTTATGGATCTATGTTTGTGAACACCATATGCTCTTGGAGAGAACGAGGGGCTATGTAGGTGATCACATCCGGAGGCCCTGGGAAATTGTGGTCTGCTTGTGGGTAGAGATCTCAGAGAGTAAAGCAGAGTGGTGACCTATGACTCATCTCTGACACATTGTCTGTTACCAAGAAGTTTATCACTGGAGAATCCGTGTGGGAAAAGGAGAAGTCGAGCTGATCAGAGACTGAGGAGTCTAGGAGTCCTCTGGCCTTGTTGTTAGGTACTGTTAAGTTGGTTTAGTGTAATTTTCTTCATTTTCTCCTTTGGAGACTAGTCCTTGGTTATGAGGCTTTTTTTTTTTTTTTCAATTAGGCCTAACGACATATGCCTGTCCAGTTGCAAAGCTTTCCTCTAACATGTGGATTTTTCTGAGCATGTAGTTTTGGATGGCAGGAAAACACCTAGAACTACTACTACCATGACAAAGCTACTTAGGTGGCTCAGTTTGTGCTTATTGAAAGTGCCATGGCTGCCAAAAGAGCCAACAGATCTGTGTTGGAAGAAGTGCAGCCAGAGTGCTCCTAGGAGGCCAAGATGGTCAAACTTCATCTCTCATACTTCGGACATATTGTCAGGCAGGACCAGTTGCTGGAGAAGGATAACATGTTTGGTAAGGTGGTGGTGGTGGTTATGTACCATGGAGTTGGTTCCGACTCACAGAGACCGTGTACAGGGCTTCTGAGGCTGTAAATCTTTACGGGAGCAGAGGTTGGCCCAGGATGGGACAGTTTTTCATTCTGCTGTGCATAGAGTCGCTATGAGTTGGTACTGACTCGATGGCACCTAAGAACAACAACAACAATTAAAGGTTGGTGTTTGAACTCCCTAGCCATACTATGAAAGCAAAGCCTGGCAGCGTCTTTCAGGGAAGACTGATGTTGTTGGTTACTTTTGAGTCAGCTCCAATTTAGGGCCACCACATGTGAGCAAAGTAGTACTGCTCCATGGGTGTTTTTAAGGCAGTAATCTTTCAGACCACCACTTTTGGCCCACCACTGATTTGTCACTTTGTTGTACTGTGGTGGCTTGTGAGTTGCTGGGATTCTGGAAACTATGCCATGGGTATTTTAAATACAAGTAGGGTCACCTATGGTGGACAGGTTTCACATGAGCTTCCAGATGAAGGCAGACTAGGAAGAAGAAGAGATGAACTACTTTGAATATTTAGTCACTGAAAACATTATGAATAGCGGAGAAACACTGTCAGATATAGTGCCGGAAAATGAGCCCCTCAGATTGGAAGGCACTCAAAATGCGACTGGGGAAGAGCTGGTTTACTTGTTGCAAATACTTTGTTTAAACAATATAAAAGGCGAATATACATATGGACCTCACCAGATAAAATACACAGAAAGTAAATTGACTGCATCTTTGGAAGGAGACGGTGGAAAAGCTCCATATCATCAGCCAAAACAAAGCTAGGAGGACTGTGGAACAAACCATCAGTTGCTTATATGCAAGCTCAGGCTGAAGCTGAAGAAAATTAAAACAAGTCCATGAGAGCCAAAATGTGCCCTTGAATAAATCCCTCCTGAATTTAAGAGCACATCTGAAGAATAGATTTGATGTTTTAGACACTAAGACTGAAGACCAGAAGAGTTGTGGGATGACATCAAGAACATCAATACAGAAGAAAGCCAAAGGTCATTAAGAAGACAAGAAGGAAAAGACCAAAAGGGATGTCAGAAGAGACTCTGAAACTTGCTGTCCAGTGTAGAGATGCTAAAGCAAATGGAAAAAATGAGATGATACAAGAACTGAGCTGAACAGAAAATTTCAAAAGTCAACTCAGGAGGACAAAGTCAAATATTACAATGAAATTTGCAAAGATCTGGCATAAGAAAACCTAAAGAAAAGAAAATGATTATCATTTCTCAAGCTGAGGGAACTGAAGAAAATGTTCCAGCCTTGATTTGTGGTATTGAAGAATTATCTGGGCAAAATATTAAATGATACAGCAAGCATCAAGAGAAAATAGAAGGAATACACAGAGTCAATGTATCAAAAAGAAATGGTTGATGAGCTACCATTTCAAGAAATAGCATAGGATCAAGAGCCAATGAACCTGAAGGAAGAAATCAAAGGTTCATTGAAGGAATTGACAAAGAACAAAGCACCAGGAATTGATGGAATAAAAACTGAAATCTTTCAAGAAAGTGAGGTGACACTGGAGACACTCACTCATCTACACCAGGAAATTTGGAAGACAACTGGCCGACTGACTGGAAGAAATCCATATTTGTGCCCATTCCAAAAAGAGGTGACCCAATGGAATGGGAAATCATCAGATAATATTAATGCTATCCCGTGCGAATAAAGTTTTACTAAAGGTAATACAAAAATGGCTGCAACCATACATTAACAGAGAACTTCCAGAGGTTCAAGCTGGATTCAGAAGAGGACATGGACTGAGAGATATCATTATTGATGGCAAATGGATCTTGACTGAAGGCAGAGAATATGAGAAACATGTTTACCTGTGCTTTACTGACTACGCAAAGGCTTTTGATTGTGTGGATCATGATAAACTATGGACAACATTGCAAAGTATGGGTATTCTGGAACATTTAATTGTGCTCATGAGGAACCTGTACATAGACTAAGATGCAGTTGCTCGAACAGAACAAGGGGACACTGAATGGTTTTAAATTAGCAAAGGTGTGTGCCAGAGCTGTATTCTTTCACCATACTTACTCAATCTGTAGGCTGAGCAAATAATCTGAGAAGCTGGATTATATGAAGAAAAACATGGAATCAGGATTGGATCTCTTTTAATGAGTTGGCCAGGTCTTCCAAATTTCTTGGCATAGATGAGTGAGTATCTCCAGTGCTGCATCAGTTTATTGAAAG
>NW_006408627.1:6911313-6912641 GCF_000296735.1 Chrysochloris asiatica
CGCTTCTGGTCTTCAGTAATTAGTGCCTAATGCATCAAATCTGTTCTTGAGATGAGCACTAAATTCAGATGGGATACATTCAGGGTCATATTTTGGTTCTCATGGACTTGTCTTAATTTTCTTTTGCTTCAGTGTGAACTTGCATATGAGCAATTGATGGTCTGTTCCTCAGTCTGCTCTTGGCCTTGTTTTGGCGGATGATAGGGAGTTTTTCCACCATCTCTTTCCACAGATTAGTCATGTGTATTCCATCTGTGAAGTCCATGTGTATAATTGTGTTTTATGTTGTTTTGTAAAGGTATTTACAATGCAGAAGTCATTGGTCTTGCAAAATTCTATCATGTGATCTCCAGAATTATGTCTATCACCAAGGCCATATTTTCCAACCATTGATCCTTCCCTCTTTGTTTCCAGCTTTTTCATTCTAATCACCAGTAATTACCAATACATCTTGATTGCATGTTTGATCAATTTCAGACTGAAGAAGTTGGTAGCATTCGTCAATATTATCAGCACTGGCTTTAGTGGTTGGTGCATATGTTTGAATAATAGTGGTATTAACTGGTCTTCTCTGTATAAGTATGGGTGTTATCCTGTCATAGACAACATTGTACTTCAAGAGGTAGCTCTTGAAATATTTTTTTTTCATAATGAATGCAACACCATTCCTCTCAATTTGTTGTTCCATATGATTATCAGATTCAAAATGTTCAATTCCAGTCCATTTCAGCACACTAATGCCTAGAATATTGATCTTCATGCCTTCTGTTTCATTTCTGACAACTTCCAATTTTTCTAGATTCATATTTCATACATTCCATGTTCTGATTATTGTTTCTTTACAGTTGTTTCTCCTCACTTTCAGTTCTGCCACATCAACAAATGAAGATCTCAAAAGCTATACCATATTTGTGACATCACGGTCAATTCTATTTTGAGGAAGCAGCTATTGCTCAATCACATTTAGTCTTCTAACCTGTGGGACTCATCTTCTTGTGCTATATGTGACAATATTCTGTTTTCATTTTCAGGCACCATATCTGACAGTGGTCCTCTGCTTCATAAGCTTTTTAATAGTTCAAAATTCAGAAGTGGTCTGCCTTTCCTTCTTCCTAGTCTGGAAGTTCCACTGAAATCTGTCCACCATTGGTGATTTTGCCAGCATTCAGAATACCCGTGACTTAGCTTCCAGCATCACAGCAACATGTAAGCCACCACAGTATGACAGACTGACAGCAAGCATCCTTAGTAAGCTTCAGAACTATGAGTCAGTCGTATGGTTTCTGAGTTCTGTGAGGCAATTGCAAAGCAATTTCTTTTTTTTTTTT
>NW_006408627.1:6914811-6915528 GCF_000296735.1 Chrysochloris asiatica
TGACTTTGCAGTCTAGCACATTAACCCACAGTAAGTACTGCCAATTTGCAAATATATACAAGTGGTGGGGTGCGAAGGAAGCAGCTGTTGTGATAATGTTAGTCATACAGAGACATACTAGAGCTAAAACAATAGTTCCAAGGTCTTCTGCTTAGATAGTAAAACTTTTTAAAAATCCAGTCCTATTTTTAGAGGATGCTTAAGAATTGCTTTTGGGGACTGAGCACCTGTTATGAAATCTTAAGATTGGCTAATTGTGATCTTTTAAAAAAATTACAAAAAACCAAAAGCTAAATGGTAAAGTCTTAAGTGAGGATCAACTGTTGATTTCCTTTATCTGGAATACTTATCATTCTTTCCTGTCTTCCTTTTGATTTTAGTGGGGTCTTTGACACACCTGTGGCCTAAAACAAATGACTTAAAACTAAGGCTCTGTTTTAGTATCTATCAAATGGAGTATTTGTAACTACGTTTCAGATTTACTGTAATGGTTACATGCAGTGTTACTTTTCAAAGGGCAGAGCAAGATGCTTGACACTAAGCAGACATAAGGGAAATGTTATTGCCTTTCCCTTCATAGCAAGCTTGTGCATATTTTCCCCTGCTGCAATGATTTTGAGTTGTTGTTGTTGTTATGTGCCGTGGAGTTGGTTCTGACTCATAGCAACCCTGTACAGGGTTTCCGAGGCTATAAACCTTTACGGGAGCAGAAAGCCT
>NW_006408627.1:6916896-6918444 GCF_000296735.1 Chrysochloris asiatica
ACATGGTTAATTTTCAACCATTTCAAGAGGTACCATATGAACAAGAGCCAGTGATACTCAGGGAGGAAGTCCAAGGTGCATTGAAAGAATTGGCGAAGAACAAGGCACCAGGAATTGATGGAATAAAAATTGAAATCTTTCAAGAAAGTGAGGCGGCACAGGAGGCACTCACTCATCTCTGGCAAGAAATATGGAAGACAACTATCTGACTGACTGATTGGAAGAGATCAATATTTGTGCCCATTCCAAAGAGAGGTGACCCAACAGAACGCTACCAGAGTAGCAGCTTCAAAATTAAAAGTGCATTGGTCTTTGATGTATGCTAGTCTGTGTGTTCTTGCAGTTTGGGAGATGGCGAAGAATGATTCTCTAATTTGAACCAGAACTTTTGATTTCAGTCTCCCTTAGCGTTTCCTACAGGTCAGTCAAAGGAGCCCTGTTGGTGCAGTGGTTAAGCACTTGGCTACTAACCAACAGACTGTGACTCAAACCTACCAGCTTCACAGGAGAAAGACCTGGAGGTTTGCTCTTGTAAGATTATAGCCTAGAAATCTCTAAGGGGCAGTTCTCTGTCTTGTAGTGTTGCTATGAGTTGAAATCTACTAGATGGTACAAAACACAACAGATGGCACACCTGGGAATTTACTCATGGACTGATGCTCACAAGCTGCTATTTCTCTTTCAGATGAATAGACTTGCCACTTCCCACTGATTGACAGCAATGGCATTTACTGATAGCATCAACAGCAGCAGCAACAGGTAAGAATGAAATCCCGAATTCAAGACATGGCAGTATTTAATTTTTGCATCTACTTTTCAAAGAATAAGTTGGTTAACAGTTTTTCCTTTTTGACATTTCTAAACTCTGTGGTATAGGAACATGTTTTAAAATGTCAGTTTTCACTATGGGAAGTCAAGTATGTTAGAATACCTACATTGTTCCTTTAAACCTCGTCATTTCTGACTTGGCATCCTAATTCTATTTTCAAGACACTGGCCCATTTTGCACTGATTTTGGGGAAATGTGCGTATATTTAGCCTCTGTTGAAATAAATACTGAGATGAGATCCACTTTATTTATAAGGTCCTTGAGGAAGGAACTCTGTCTTATTTGTTTTTTACCTCTAGTGATAACAGGTTTGTGTCATCTTGACTGGGTAAGAATTCTCTGGTTTGGCAGTAGAGATATAGTTATACTTCATGATGAGATCTGTGTAATCTAATATAGTAATATAATACAATATAATAACCTCTATGATGAGTCTGCTATGAGAATACAATCAATTGAAAGGAAGTTTTCTCAGGTGTGTATGTGGCCTGCTTTCAATATATTGGACACATGGGCAGTTTGCTTTGTTTTTGCTGGGTCTGGATCCTGCATCTGGCTTATCATCCAACCTCTGGGTCTTTGGACTTGAGCCAATGACTGGCTTTATTGCTTGCCTGCCTACTTTATGACCTGCAAATCTTGGTTCATCTGACCCCTAGACTTGTAACTTGCCCACCTCTACAACTATGTAGAGGTGAGTCACTTCCTTGATACAAACT
>NW_006408627.1:6918974-6929509 GCF_000296735.1 Chrysochloris asiatica
CTCACCACTGGACCAATAAACAGCATTCTTATCAATGGAGAAGAGATTGAAGTTGTCAAGGACTTCATTCTTCTTGGATCAACTGTCAACACTCATGGAAGCAGCGGTCAAGAGATCAGATGACATATTGCATTGGACAAATCTGCTGCACAGGAACTTTTTAAAGTATTGAAGAGCAGAGATGTCAGCTTGAGAATTAAGGTGTGCCTGACCCAAGCCATGGTATTTTCAATAACCTCATATGGATGTGAAAGCTGGACAGTGAATAAGAAAGATCGTAGAAGAATTGATGCCTTTTGAGTTGGTGTGTTGGAGAATACTGAAAGTGCCGTGGACTGCCAAAAGAACCAATAGATCTGTTTTGGAAGAAGTGCAGCCAGAGTACTCCTTGGAGGCCAAGATGGCTAAGCTTTGTCTCTCCTGCTTTGGACACATTGTCCGGAGAGAACAGTTGCTGGAGAAGGATGTCATGCTGGGTAAAGTGAGGGTCAGAGGAAAAAAGGAAGACCCCCCAAGGAGATGGATCAGCCAGGTGGCATCATTGATGGCGTCAAGTGTGGCAGTGGTAGTGAGGTTGGCCCAGCATCGGACATTGTTTCATTCTGTTGTACATGGGGTCGCTATGAGTTGGTTCCGACTCGATGGCACATGACAACAACAACAACAATATTTGGAAATCCTACACACAGTCAGTGTGAGTTGAAGCTGTTTCTATCCAGCGTCCTCACAAAACTTGAACTGCTAGATGAGCTTTATGGAAATTGGTGACCCAAGAAGCCTATAGAGCACCCATTAGAAAATGAAAGACTAAATTGCCCCTCAGCTATCTCTTTCACAATCTTTTTTTCCCAGTTGCCATTGAGTTAATTCCAACTCCTGACAGTTCACGTTGTATCAGAGTATAACTGCTCAATAGATTTTTCCCATGACTGCTTTGTCAGAACTAGATTACCCAGACTTTCCTTGAAAAGGTGCCACTGAATGTACTTGAATTGCCAACTTTTCACTAAGCAGCTGCTGCTCATTTAGACAGGACGTGCACTTTCTATTTCAGAATTTACCAGTAGTACATTTTAGTTTCTTTGCTATTCATAAGGTTTTCAGTGACTAAAGATTTGGAAGTAGTTTGTCACTCTTTCTTCCTAGTCTGTCTTTGTCTGGAAGCTCATCTGAAATCTGTCCACCATGGGTGACCCTGCTGGTTATTTAAAATATCGGTGGCATAGCTTTCAGAATCATAGCAACTCACAAGGCACCATAGTATGTCAAACTGACAGAGGAGTGGTGGCCGTATTTCATTAGGCAAATCTGCTGCACAAGACCTTTTTAAAGTGTTAAAGAGCAAAGATGTCAGCTTGAGGACTAAGGTGTGCCTGACCCAAGCCATGGTATTTTCAATAACCTCATATGCATGTGAAAGCTGGACAGTGAATAAGGAAGACCATAGAAGAATTGATGCTTTTGAGTTATGGTATTGGAGGAGACTATTGAAAGTGCCATGGCTACCAAAAGAACCAATAGATCCGTTTTGGAAGAAGTGCAGCCAGAGTGTGCCTTGGAGGCCAGGATGGCCAAACTTCATCTCTCATACTACGGACACATTGTAAAGAGGCACCAGTCACTGGAGAAGGATATCATATTTAATAAGGTGGAGGGTCAGAGAAAAAGAGGAAGACCCCAACGAGATGTATTGGCCAAGTGGCAGCATTGATGGACTCAAGCGTGGCAACAATAGTGAGGTTGGCCTAGGATTGAGCAGTGTTTCATTCTGCTGTGCATAAGGTTGCTATGAGTCGGTACCGACTTGATGGCACCTAACGCCAACACTTTTCATGTATTCCATGATGTTATTTTTTCCCCTTAGTTTTTGTTTGCCTGGTCCTCCTGCAGACATATGCATTGTTGGTTTGTCCCTGAATTATTGTTATTGTGGTTATGTGCCATGGAGTCAGCGCTAACTCAGAGTGAACCCTATCTGACAGACTAGAACTGCCCATAGGGTTTTGTGGGCTGTCAGAGTTACAGAAGCAGATTACCAGGTGATTCTCCACGGAGCTGTTGAATGTGTTAACCTGTCAAACCACCTCTTTAGTAAGTACCTTGATGTTTAAAATGAAAAAAAAAAAAAAGTTGGAGAAGTACCGAAGGCTCCCTGAATCGCTACAATTCCCACACCACTCAATTTATTCGTGATTGGCTTGGCTCTTCCTTACCTTCTAAAACAGTTGTAGATCTTTGACATTTTGGTTTTTTGCTTCCATCTGTAATAAATTTTGTTGTAAATTTTCATCGTAATAAGTAAATTAAAAAATGGAGGGTGTTAGGGAGCACCCCCTCCCTTTTGAAGAAAAAGGTTACCAGTTGTTTCAACATCATTTATTAAATTACAGATCTTTTCTCCATTTATTTGAATGTTGGGCTCTCTTAAGTTCCAGTTTTGTTTTTGAACAACAGTACTATACCACTTCACTTTATTTTTCTTATATATTCTAATATTCAGAGAAATGCTTTCTTACTACTTTTTATTTTCAGAATTTATACAACTATTTACATCTGATTATATTTTCAGATAAACTCTGAAGTCATTAGTCAAGTTCTGGGAAAGTTATTGTTGGCATCTTGATTGGGGACCTTTTGAAGTCATCTTTAGAATGTTAATACTGGATTTCTTACAAAGCAGTCTAGATACCAGATTGATGAAAAATTAAGAGGTTGAAGAAATTCAAAATTTCAGTTGTAAGACTATTTTGGAGGTATGGGTTTTCAAAAAATTCCTACTCACTGACGTTATATCAAGTGTAATTTCAGATGTTATTGCTGATAGACGCCTTTGAGTATTACCGCTGCTTTTAGTTCTAAATTGTCCAGATTGATAGCACATTTCTGTTCAATTCTTATTTCATAATTCAAGAACAAGTTTTAGTCTCAATTGGCATCCATTTTTGGCCTTTTCTGTTTTTAATGACTCTTTGGTTTCTTCGTGTGTGATGTTCTTGATGTCTCCAGTCCTTCCTTAGTAAATTGTTGAAAATCATGCCATATTTCAGATTGCATCAATTTTGAGTAGTGTTTTTTTCTGTATTTTCTGTGGTTTCTAATGACTCCTTTGCCTTGTTGATATAAAGGGACGTGTTTTTTCCATTTCACTGACGTGTTTCCCTTCTTACCATCTGTATCTGTTGCTTAAAATCTCTGATTTTCTACTTGAAACTCTGAGACTAAAATTAGTTTCTACAACATTTTTATCTAAATTACATTCTTCTGAAATTGGGCATAGGTAATAATTCAGTCCAGCCAATAAAGCTTTCCTGGGAAATTTTTACTTAATGACAAGTGGATGAGGGCATGTTAAGATAAAACAAAAATGAAATAAATTTTATTTCAGGCTGCTTTTATTGTCCTCTGACATTAAAGGTGAGTGTTGCTTATAGAAAAATGTTAGGAGATCTGCTAATACGTTCTTTTGGCATTTGAGAAGATTTCAGGGCTTGAAATACTGCTTCACATTGTAATACTATTTTCCTGGAAGTTCTTTTCCCAGAAGAGTCTAAAATAATATTTATCCAGCACAAATTTCAGGGGTGGATTACTCCATAAGCAAGGTACACATAGGTTTAATTTTGTTTACTTACGACTCTGTAGTGTACAACTTTACATGTGTTTCACCACAATGTGGTGAAAATCAGGTGAAATTGAGCAGACAGAGTCATAAGTAAACATCATTAAGGCTGTGCAAACTGTGCTTACTGTAAACCAATGCATTAATTCTCCCTTGTTCCTAATTGAGGAGAGTTCTCAATTAGTGAGGAAGCTACAAGGTGTTAAATAGATTAACACCTATTAAATGGACAGGTTTTCTTTGTTTGAGTAGATCAGGAACCAGATTTCCAGATGCTTACTAGGGAGATTAATGGCTGCTGGCCATATTTTCCTGAAATAGTGGTTGGTCTGGGCACTGTAAATAATCTACACCTGGAATTGTGAAATGAGGAACTAGGGAGGTTTCCTGTATTTCCCAAATGAAGTAGTTTCAGGCCTGACTTACGAGTGCAATAATGCTTCTTATCCAAAACACCTTGCTTCCATTTATTTAGAAAATGGTTCCTAATTGGTAATTATGTGTTTCTGTCAAATTTAGTGTAAGCTGATTCATCAGCTTGATGAGTTTGTTGTTGTTAAGCGCCTCAATGAGTCGGTACCAACCCATTCTGGCCCTGTATAGGGTTTCGAAGAGCGACTGGTGAGTTTGAACTGCTGACTTTATGGTACAAACCAACTTTTCAGTCCAGTGCATTAACCCATAGCACCACACGAGAGATTAATTTTAGATTTAGCAGAGACCTGAGGAAATCTTCTTCAGAATTAGTTATTTCCTAAAGAGAGTTAAAAATTGGAGTGGGGAAGGAACGTGTAGAACTATAGGGTAATATTGCCAATATTTGCTCTGATACAGCCATGTAAGTGTAAGAATCAAGAGTAAGCTTGTGTTTGGATCTTTTCTCTGACACTGTTTCCTTGGGCAAGTTGTGTAGTTTTTACAAGTCTCATTAAAATGGAGGTGAGATAATGCTTGTAACTTGCTTATAACAGTGCCTGGAACATTATAAGTGCTCAATAAATTATTAATTCATCCACTAAGGTGATGATGGTAGAATGGTGGTTTCTAGGGGGTCAGTAGCTTTCTTAATTCTACTTTGAGAGGAAACGTTTTGTTTTGGAGGCATCTCTTTAGACTGAAGGAGTGTTTTCATGAGCGGTTACAGGAATAATGCTCATAGGAAGGAGAATGATCGAGGAACAGACGGTAAGAAACACAATGTGGTTGTTTGTGGCTACACCGACAAGACTTTACTTTGATCTGTTTTACATTAACGAGAGTGTCCTAAATCATCCACAAAATGTAAAAGAACATTGCTACATGTACTTACTCTATTCCAACTAGCAAACTTACCTTCACTTCACCCACCGCCAGCCCAGATTTTTTGAGATGTAATTTAAATACTATGTAAGTGTACAACTTATTGATTTTTAGTAAATGTACTGAATTGGGCAATAGTCACTGTAGTCCAGTGTTAGAGCACTTCCATCACCCCCCAATACTTGGAACTGCCTGTTTACAGTTCATTTCTAACCTCAGGCAATCATGAATCTGTTTTCTCCAGTAAGCAAAGGCCTGGAGAAACGAATTATTGTTATGTGCCAGGGAAGTAGTTTAAACTCATAGTTTCTGTGTGCACTAGAACTAAAGACTGCCTGGTCCTGTCATCCTCACACTTGTTCCGTTGTTGAAGCCACGTGCTTGTCTAACTCATAGAGGATCTTTTGTGTCTTCATGGACCCTCTGCTTTACCAAGCGTGATGTTCTTCTCTAGGGATTGGTTCTTCCTGATAACTTGTCCAAGCTATTTGAGACAGAGTTCCCAGCCTTGGTGTTAAGCAGCCTTGCTGCATCACATTCTGATGAGTATGTGAATCAGGCTTACAGAGAATGCTGAGACAATGGATTTGTGTTTGGCTGGGAAAAGTTCTAATCACTACACTAAATAGTATTTAGTATTCAAAGCACTGTGCAGTTTAACAAGTTCTGAAGGCGTAACACCTACAATGCAGATTTTCACAATTTCTACTTTGGTAGAAGGGGACATGTTGTGTATTTACATAATCAAATGTTATTTGATACAGTTAAATGAATAAACCTGTGATTGTTGCTGTCCAGTTGATTCCAACTCTTAAATAACTCAATAGAACAGTAGAACTCCCCCAAAGAGTTTCCAAGGCTGAAGTCTGGTGTGGTGCTGTGGATTAATGAGCTGGACTGCAAGGTCAGTTTGAACTGCAAGGTTGATGGTTCAAGCTCATCGGCCACTCCTCGGAAACTGTATACAGGGTCGCTGTGAGTCAGAAGTGACTCAACAGCACTTAACAACAGCAATCTTTCTGGAAGCAGACTGCCACATCTTTCTCCCATGTGGAGTGGCTAGTAGGTTTGAGCCATCACCACTGCTGCACTGCCAGGGTCCTTGCAGGTAAGTGAAATACGTCTCATTACAGCTAATGAACCACCATTTGTCTGTCAGTTTGTCATTCTGTGGTAGCTTGCAGATTGCTGTGATGTTGGAAGTTTTGCCACTGGTATTTCAACTATCAGCAGGGTCAACCATGGTAGACAAGTTTCAGTGGAGTTTCCAGACTAAGACAGAATGGGAAGAAAGATCTGACAATCTACTTTTGAAAAAAAATTGGCCAGTAAAAACCTAATGGACAGCAGAGGAACATTGTCTGATACAAAGAGGAGCCTTACAGAGTGAAAGACTCTCAAAATAAAATAATGGAAGAACTGTCTTCTCAAGTATAGTCAATTGTGGATGGA
This sequence comes from Chrysochloris asiatica, assembly GCF_000296735.1. Lineage (NCBI taxonomy): Eukaryota > Metazoa > Chordata > Mammalia > Afrosoricida > Chrysochloridae > Chrysochloris > Chrysochloris asiatica. Next base: position 6,925,345 of record NW_006408627.1, read on the forward strand.
GGAAAGCTTTCAGGACCTTCCATTGCTGGTGTGGCATGACTCAAAATGAGAAGAAACCACTGGAAAAATCCACTAATAATCAGAATGTGGAATGTTCAGTGTAGGAATCAAGGAAAATTAGAAGTTGTCGAAAATGCCCTAAGCATTAGTGGGCTGATTTGGACTGGCATTGGTCATTTTGAGTCAGATAATCATACCATGTACTATGATGGAAATGACAAATTGAAGAGGAATGCTATTGCATTCATCATTAAAGAGAATATTTCAAGATCTATCCTGAAATAATAATTCTGTCAGTGATAGACTAATATCCATATACCTACAAGGAAAACCAATTTATATGACTACCTACTAATGCCAAAGATGGAAAACAAAAAAGATTTTTAGTAAATTTCGTTGCCTGAAATTCATCAAACATGTTATCAAGGTGCATTAGTAATTACTGGTGATTAGAATGCAAATAAAGAAGGAGGATCAATAGTTGGGAAATGTGTCTTTGGTGATAGAAACAGTATGAGAGATTGCATGATAGAATTTTGAAAGAACAATGACTTATACATTCAAAATCTTTTTCTCAACAACACAACAATGACTTATACATATGGACCACTCCAGATGAATACAGAGGAATCAAATTGACTGCATCTGTGAAAAGAGATGATGGAGAAGCTCAGTATCCTCCATCAGAGAATAATTAGTCAGAAGAAGGCCAGGGGTTAACTGAAGAACAGACCTTCAGTTGCTCATTTGCAAGATTAAATTGAAGCTTAAGCAAATGAAAGCTAGTCCATGAGAACCAAAGAACTACTTTGATTATATCCTACCTGAATTTAGAGACCATTTCAAGATTAGATTTGATGCATTGGACACTAATGACCAAAGCCCAGATAATTGTGGGATGACATGAAAGACATCATACATGAAGAAAGCAAAAGGTAGTTAGAAGAAAGAAAAGGAAAAAAACAAACAAACAAAAACTGATACGGATGTCAGAAGAAACTCTGAGCATAGAGTATCTACTGTTAATGAAAGAAATGATAAAATAAAACAGAAGATTTCAAAGGGTATCTTGAGAAGAGAAAGTATAGGAGTATAATGAAATCTGCCAAGACCTTAGAAAACCAAAAAGGAAGAACATGCTTAGTATATCTGAAACTGAAAGAAGTGAAGAAAAAAACCACCCCAAAAAAAAAAGCTAAAGAGGATAGAGAGAAACACTGTTAACTGATGATATATGGAGGGGATAATAATCAATGCAATGAAACAAGCTATATGAATGGTTGAATGTGAAGCTGATGATGTGCCCTGTAAACTTTCACTCAATCCAAAATAAAAACATTTAATAAATAAATTAAAAAAAAACAAGCATCAAGCCAAAATATTGAAGGATTCTATATGTGAAGCCCTGGTGTGTATTATGGGATAAGTACTAGACTGCCAACCACATGGTAGGTGATTCCTCAGAAACCCTATACAAGATGGATACAAGTCAAAACTGACTTGATGGCACATAACAACAACATGTGTAGTGCTGTAGGATACACACAGAACTGCTAATCACAAGGTCAGTTTTGCAAGCCACTCCTCGGAAACTCTATACAGGGTCACTAAGAGTCAGAACTGACTCAATGGCACTTAACAGCAAGAGCAACAACATAGGCAAAGAAACTGGACAAACTGGGAACCATCAAAAGAATGAAGAAGGAATACACAGAGTAATTGAACCAAAAAAGAACTCTGGAAGGCTCACTTGTCTATGCTAAGACATCTGACAACCAACTGGAAGAGATCTTTATTTGTGCCTATTCTAAAAAAGGTGATAGAGTGGAATGTAGCCATTATCAAGCAATATCATTAATATCACATGCACGTTAAATTATGCTGAGAGTAATTTTAAAAATGGTTACAGCAATACAGAACCAGGAAATGGTCAGTAAATCTAGCCGGATTCAGAAGTGGCCGTGCATTGAGAGATAGTATTGCTGATGTCAAATGGATCTTGACTAAGAGCAGAGAATATCAGAAAGATATTTACCTGTGTTTATGTGACTATGCAAAGGTACTGTGTGAATCATATAACAATTATGGATAATATTGCAAAGAAAAGGGAATTCCAAAATAATTGTGATCATACAGAATCTATGGAGCAAAAGGCAGTTTGAACTGAACTAGAGGATTTTTTCTTTTAATTATTTATTTTTTAGTTTAATGTTTGCCAAGAATTAAGGGAAAAAAACTTTTTATTGTAAATTGCCTGATGGTATATAGACTAGATCATTAGTTTTACATTCAACAAATCATATAATTCATTTCATTACATTGATAGCAACTTCCTCCAAGTAGCATCAGTTAACAGTATTTACCTCTATTCACTTTAACCCTTGAATTCTTCCTAGTGTCTTTCACTACCTTTATTTTTCCTTTGCCAATCTCCCTCTTGTGGTATTTTGTCTTTCCCATCACTCCTATTAGAGTCCTGGTGTGGCGCTGTTTAAACTGCAAGATTGGTGGTTCAAGCTCACCAGCTGCTCCTTGGAAACCCTATGCAGGGTCGCTATGGGTCGGAATTGACTTGATGGCACTTGACAACAACAACAACAACAACAACATCACCCCTGTTAGCATGTGTCTACTCTCTAGCCTGTGGATAATTTTCCCTTCATACTCATCCTTGAGGATGTTAATGTTAGTGCTGTCTAACTCGTGCTGTCAGATTGGTTCCAACCCATAGCAACCCTGTATAATAGTGATTATGTGCTGTGGAGTTAGTTCCAACTCATAGCGACCCTGTACAGAGTTTCCAATGCTGTAAATCTTTACGGGAGCAGAAAGCCTTACCTTTCTCTTGCAGAACAGCTGGTAGTTTCGAACCGCTGACCTTGTGGTTTACAGTCCGATTCATAACCACTACGCTACCAGAACTCCTGTATAGGGTGTCTAAAAAGCGACTGGTGAATTTGAATTGCCGACTGTGCAGTTCAAACTGACCTTGTAGTCCAGTGTTTCTACTATAGCAACCCACCGGGACTCCAACCCTGTATAAGCCTTCCAAGGAGTGACTGGTGGATTTGAACTACAAACTAGGAGCTATATTGCATGTTTTATATTGTTGTTGCTAAGTGCTGTGGAGTCAGTTCTGACTTAGCATTCCTGTAATAGGGTTTATAAGGAGTAGCTGGTGGATTTGAACCTTCAACTTTGTGGTTAGCAGTCCATTGCTTATACTACAATGCCACACCTTAAGCTGGACTGTGTGAAGAAGAATTCAGTATCTGGACTAGACTTGCTAACTTAATATGCAAATAACACAATTTTGGATGCTGAAAAAGAAAAGTGGATTTGAAACATTTACTGATGAAGATAAACTTTCAGTATGGATTACACCTCAATGTAAAGAAAACAAAAGTCCTCCAAAGTGAACCATTAAGAACAACATGATAATAGAGAAAATATTAAAGTTGTGACACATTTTATTTTACTTGGATCCACAATGAATGAATCATGGCAGCTGTAGTCAAGAATTCAAGTGGGTAAATCTACTGTAAAATAATTCTTTGAAATGTTAAAAAGCAAATATGTCACTTTGAATAAGGTGTGTCTGATCCAAGTTATGATATTTTCAGTCACTTTGTATGCAACCACTGGGGACTGAATAAGAAAGACCAAGTATTAATTAATGATTTTTCTGTTATAGTGTTGGTCAAGAATATTGACTATACCACGGACTGCCAAAAAAAGAAATGAAGAAATTTGTATTTTAAATGCTCCTTAGAAGTGAGGATTTGTCTCAGGTACACTGGACACTTTATCAGGAGGAACTAGTCTCAATGGATGGATGTAATGGCTGGAACAATGTGTCCAAACACAACAAGAATTTTTAAGGGTGGCAAGCAGTGTTTTCTTCTGTTGTGCGTAGAGTTGCTATGAGTTGGAACCCACTCAGTGATACCTAAAAACAACAATTTGCTACCTTCCTTCTCTCATCTTCATTTCAAAAGAGTTTTTTTACCATGAAATTAATTAGAAATTAATAGCAGTAGAACATTTTAATAATTCTCCAATATCCCTTTCCCAGACTCAACATTTCTCAAGTATTTACTGTACCTATATTAACTATTCAATTCTCTCTCTCTCTCTCTTTTTTTTTTTTTTACTTTTCTGAAGT